>NC_073303.1:43848034-44148034 GCF_027595985.1 Sorex araneus | reverse complement strand
CACTAATTCAAATCAGGTTCCCTGCGGTTTGCTTTTCTCTTTTCTCTTGTGGTTTTGGCTTAAGTTGATGTGGTCTGTCACTGTGTGAAGGAGTCGTCTGACGTGTAAACTTAAGGTCTTTGTTTTGTAGTTTTGGGGGTTGGGGATTTTAAGGTCAAAATATGCCCTCTGATTTTGTTCTTTTTAAAGATTGAGTTGGGTATTCAGGACTGCTAAAATTTCTGTCTAAATTTTAGAATCATCTTGTTAATTTCTACAAGAACTGAAATATGTTTTTTATTCACTTGTGTTAAGTCTGCAGATAATTTCGGAAAGGAGAGTATTAGTATTTCAAAAGCATTTTCTTCTGATCTAGAAACATGGCATTATTGTCACTTAAAATTTTTTATTTATATACATGTTGTTGACTTAAGGCTGTTTTATTTTTCATATATCTTGCCATTTTTAATGTGTGCATATCTATTTGCCTTTTGATATTATTAATATGAGTTGTCTAATATGAGTTATTTGTTTTCCAAATTATTTTCTGGGGTGAGATATCTATTTGTTTTTATTTTTCTCATCATGATTTTTGTTTTGTTTGTACAGCCAGCGGTGCTCAGGGCTTACTCCTGGCTTTGCACTCAGGAATCACTCCTGGTGGGGCTCAGGCACTCCTAGGCAGTGCCAGGGATGGAATCTGGGTCAGCAACAGGCAAAGCAAGTTTCCTACTCACTGCACTATCTCTCTGGCCCTGTGCTGGCATCTCAATGTACCCTCTGACATTTAAGAACAAGAAGTTCAAGAAGCAGAATTGATTTTCCTGGGGTGGGTCTCTGCTGTAATATAAGTAAGTTCCCCCCCTCCCTTTTTAGGTCTTTCTTGGCATTGGAATACAGACAAGCGCGCGTGTGTGCGTGTGTGTGTGTGTGTGTGTTGAAGGTGAGATGGGAGAGAATAGAGGAGGTCATTAAAGGGAGTTGTGCAAAGGCATAAAACTGTGGGTTGGGAAGGATAAGGAGAGGCTTAGAGTCAGGCTGGGTGTGTCCCGGGCCCTTCTCTTAAGTCATCCTCCTACTGCCTCAGCTCTTGCCAGACACCCTACTTAATTCCCTTGGGTAAACATTCTCTGGAATCTTCCTTGGAGGTAAGTTTGGCTGTGAAAGGCCAGGGGAAGGAGAAACCGATGGACACAGGTTGTTACTCTGTGGCTTGGGCGGGAGTCTGACTACTCTCCCACTGTTGTTGCACTGCTCTCCCCAGCTCAGGTCTGCCCCACGCTTCCCAACGCTCCTCGGCTGCCCCTCCTCCCGTGGCTTCTCCGCATCTTCACCGTTTCTTCTAGTCCCCCGCGCGGCAAGGTCACAGTGTGCTCAAGACGCCCGTGCCCCTCCTCCCCATTTTGTTTTTGGTTTTAATCCCAGTATGTCACTCCACAAGGATGGGGGACAGGATAGGATCGAGTCTCACATTTTAAATTATAATTCCTTTACTCATGCCTTTTCCCTAAAAATAGAAGCATTTAATGATATAAAACATCATCTGTTCGCCCAACACTGTATTTAACCATTTTGAATCCAGGATTCTACTCAAATGTTGAAATCAGATTTGAAATGAAAGACTTCATAGTTAAACAAACTGAAAGAAAGAAATCACTGTAGGTGCATTTTATACTGCCTCCCTCAGTAAAGAAAGCAATTTCCCCTTCTCTTTCCTGGAAACATGCCAGGGGAAGAGCTGGTCCTGCCCAGAGAACATGCGCACAGCTGTTCTGTGATTCCTTGGCATGACCTTGAGAACCCTGATTGGTGACATTAACATTTTGGTAACCATGCTCAACCTCTTCTGTTCTGTTACCAGAAACAGTTTTCTGACTCTTGGAAAAACTTGTGGGGTGACCAGGAGTCTCCTTGCTTCAGGGAAATGAGAAAGGAAGGAAGGTTAGACTCAGGAGGCTGGGGTGGGGCGAGGAGTCTAGTCTCCGCCTTAGTGTGCCATGGGAGATCGGGTAAGCCACAGGCCAGCAGGCGGAAGTGGAAAGCCTATCAGGACCCTGGCTGTGGAGGGATTCAAGATTGGCTCAGTTTCTATGGTGCACAGTCTAACTCTCGGCATTGCAGTCTCAAGACTGATGTGGGCCAGCAGCACGGCCAGGGGTGGAGAAAGGAAACTTAACTTCAAATAGGAAAGATGGTTGAGGTGTGTCTGTAGCCCTGTTTGGGTCAGCCTGTACTAAGGCAAGAGCGTGGGGCCTTGCGACTGGACCCAGCTATGCCCAGGACAGCAGGCCAAGGGCAGCCGTGGGAGTGCAGCCCGTGGCCATGGTCGTCTCTGTGGGATAACTCTGTCTGCTCCAGGGCAAGCTGTGGAAGAGGCTAGTGTAAACGTTTGTCCATCTGTGGAGTTTGCTCATTCATCACTGTCTTTAAGTGGCTTTTCTACCTGCCTACAAGGCAGCTCCAGTTATACTTCTCCAGACAACTCACGTGACGGTGTCCAAAGCAGACTGCATCTTGAGTGCATTGTTCCACCTCGTCTCTCAGTTTCTTTCTGTGGATCACTGAATCCCCCCACTCAGCCCCCAAACCTCCCTTTCATGCTCCACTTTCTACCACTGACCAGCTGACACCAACTGTCAGAGCTGGATCTCCCCACCCTGTACTGTCAGTGCTGACCCCATGGATGACTAATTTACAAGGTCAATGTCCCCATCCAGCAGGAAGCGTGCCCCTGGAATGAGGCAGGACCCTGCAGCACAGCGGGGGCTTCCTCTTCCGCCTTGTTTCTGGGCTCTTGGGTGTTGGGTGACCTCCTTGTGCCATGGTCAAGATGCTGTGTAGGCCAGACAGCCCCAGATGATGCAGAGAGAAATTCTCAGCGCTGCACACTGCCTGCCAGAAGGGGGCGTAGGAGGCACGCAGCGAGCTCCTGGAGTGTCACTGGGAACCCTGAACAGTTGTATTTCTCGGTGGGTCTGCATTCGCCAATTCTTCTTGAGTGCCAGGTTTTGAAGAAACACTGTGTCTTTCTTGAGTCTGCATCCTGGGCCTGGTCCCTGCCTCAGTTCTTTCGGGACTTTAGCAATAGGGTACTTTTGGTGCTGACAGGGCTTTTAGAGCTGAATGCCGGATGCCTGGTTTCCTCCGCTAGTGGCGGGATTAATACTTTCTTGGCGGCTTCTTGAGTAATGATTTATGCAAGAGAGTCATGACGTCTCACAGGAGTAATCCGTGGAACTAGCTGGGCCTTCCCCATTGATCGACCTGATCATGAAGTGTGTTTTCCTTTATCTTGTTGACATGCTGGATTACATGATTTGATTTTTTTTAATTGTTGAACGACCTTGCATACATGGAATGAATTCCACTTGAATAATTCTTTCTAGACACGGATAGATTTGATTTACTAAGATTTTGCTGAGGATTTTTGGTGTCTATATTCATGATAAATAATGGTAGTTTCCTTTCCTTGTAATATCTTGGCTTTTAATCTTAGGGCACTATAGAATGAATCTCATAGAATGAGTATATCTCTGCTTCTATCTTCTGAATGACACTTGGAGAAGTTGTATGACTTTTTTGCTTGTTTTCAGGGCCATACCTGTGTGCAGGGCTTACTCCTCACTCTGTGCTTAGGGATCCCTCCTAGCAGTGCTCAGGGGACCGTATGGGGGTGCTGGGGATTGAACCCAGGTTTGCCATATGCAAGGCAGTTATCTGCCTGCTATACTAGCACTTTAGTCCATGATTTTTTCTTTAGATGTTTGTTAGATTTCACCAGTGAGCCCAGGTGTATCTGCTGTTTTATTTGGAAAGCTTTATTAATTTTATTAATAATAAAATTTCTTTAATAGAGATCGATTTATTCAGATCATCATTGTCAGTCTCATACAGCTTTGACAGGTCATGTCTTTTATAGGACTGGCCCATTTCAAATGGATTATTTGGGACATTGGGGCTGGAGTAATAGTGCAGTGAGTAGGGCACTTGCCTTGCCTTGCCTGTGGCTGATCAGATTTGACCCCCAGCACACCGTCTGGTCCCCTGAACACTGCAAGGAGCATTCCCTGAGTGCAGAGCTAGGGGTAAGCCCTGAACACTGCCAGGTGTGGCCCCCAAACAAAAACAAACAAACAAGAAATTGTGGACACTTTGTTGTTCAGAGCATTCCTTCATTAGTATTGCAACACCCATGTCCCTTCTTTCAACTTGTTATTAGTCATTTGTGTCCTCTTTTTCTCCACCAGGTCGATTAGGTGAGAGGAAACTAGAATCCCCAGGCGTGGTATAGAATGGCTCAGCAGAGGTTCCTGGGACAGAGCAGGAGAAAGGAGGCGGGTTGGGGTCAGGAAACTCACCCTGGCACCTGTTACTTACAGTGGGGACCACCTTGATGCAGATCCAGAAAGGTGGACAGATGACCTGCTAATCCAATGGCCACTGGCCATCACCAAGGGACTTTATAAATATAATTTCTGAAATCAGAGGAAGCTTTCAGGCCCATCGGGAAGCTGCCTTTTGCCCCCTAGGAAGTTTAGATGGTCAACTTACGCTAAGCTGGGGATGTGACTTTCTTCTTACGCGTTGTGCTTGACTTTACTTCTTGCCGTCCCTAGATCCGGACGAAGGACAGAGTGTTTGACAGCATCAGTCATCTGATCAACCATCACCTGGAGAACACCCTGCCCATTGTCTCTGCTGGGAGTGAACTCTGCCTCCAGCAGCCTGTGGAGAGGAAGATCTGACTGCAGCCCGTCGTGATCTTGCAACTCTCGGCAGGAGTTCTTCCGTCTGCAGATAGAAGGGTACAGGGCCAAGCAAACAAGCCAGGGCCCGCAGATTAGATCTCGTTGAACAATGCAGATGCAGGCTTTTATACAGTGCAAGTTTCATAAACTTGTTCCAACTTTTCATGTGCATATCAGAGGTGTACATACCTATACATCCTGTATAAATGATCCCAGTATATTTATATTTTTTAAGACTACGAAAGATGTAAGACTAATGTTCTGTGCGGTATGTGTTCAATGGAAAAACAGTTCAACTGTAGTTGTCGGGGATCAAAATTTCATTCGATAGACCCATTCCTCTGGGAAATTCCAAGAGGAAGGTGTTGTGGGCAATTTTATGGAGCAAGCATGGCTCTGGAGTAGAGGTAGGCTGGACGATGGTTCATAGACAAGGATCTGCAATGGAATATGGCAAGTGCTGCCCTCAAAGCTTTAGCTTTGCACGTAGCCACGGGGGCACTGATTTGGTAGCCATCCTTGGTGGCACTTTTGCATCTTCTCCATATTCCTGGATGCCGTGTCACACCTGTTTGCATGGGTTTCCCAAACCAGGTGGTTTGTGCAGCTGCACTAAAGGTCTGTGTTGCTCCACTCGTTTTGGAACTTAGTGAGTCAGAAAGACTGTTTACTCTGGCCCCTACTGTCCAAGGAAAGGAGGAACCTGATTTACTGCTAAACGCGATGCAAAGTCTCACTGATCAAGCTCTTGACTGGCAAGAGCTTTGCTTGTTTTAATTCATCTAATCGTGGAATTTATGCCTGGGGAGGGCAGCTGAATAAAATCTTGGGTTGATTTCAGGTAAAATTAGTCTCTTTAGAATCAGGGTAGAAGCATATGTGGTTTTTTTTGAAAAATAGTAAACGTGTGTGCCCAAGTCTTGTTCTGGGGACATATATCCGTAACTGGCTCTTTTTTTCTGGGGTCAGAAACTAGGCACAGTAGTTTTGGAAATCAAGAAGGAGGTCTTGCTCCTGGGCTAATTGGTAGGTAAAGTGACTCAACGCTGTCTCCTGATTTCTCTCGAGTGGGGATGTGCCCCACACAGCACTTGATTTTGGCTCCACCCTTTTATAGAAAACACTGATTTCCTGCAGGGTTATTTGGTGTTAGGAAATTAACCATGTTTATAACTTTAAAAAATTTCTGGATTGCGATTGCCATGTGATTGACAGGTGTTATCTTTTAAAAAGGTAGGACTTATCATTTGTTGATTATGCCACGTGGGTCCTTGTCCCAGTGAAAACCTTGTAGCGTGTGGCACCCCCTTGATCAGTGCAATAGAAGTCACTCTGCACACACTTAGAGTAGCATAGTAATTGACGCTTCCAGATTGTGATGTTAAGGGTAGATTTTAGAAAACTCCAATGAGTGCTCATTTGCAAAGTCCTGATGCTAAGAGTGTGGACTCCATTTGTTTTCTGTAGGATGTGCATGTATATGTGCATTTGGCCAGGGTAGGAAGGTAGGGTAGAGTTAATGGATGAGGCTGGATCACAGTGGATCCACTGTGTCCTATGTGTGTTTCTCTGGAGTTTTTGACTTTTGAAGGCCCGTAGAATCCAAGATGACCATGACTTCAATTTTCTAGAATGTTCTGAGATGGACTAGAACTCTGGAGGCTGTCACTGATGTCGTCCTCCCTCTTCGTCTGGAACAATTTTGATCTCAGGCACCTTGGAAATAGTCATCCAGAAGCAGAGGGGGCATGTAGGGTGCTCAGTGGCTTTCCCCCTACAACCTGGGGGGACATGGGAGGATCTTGCTCTGCCTCCTGGAGGACATGAGTAGGGACGTGACCCCCACTGTGCGGGTGCAATGCACGTATGTGGGAGCTTGCACAGATCTCTTTTCTTTTGATCTTCTTTTTCTTTTTTAACTTTTTGGGTCACACCTGGCGATGCACACGGGTTACTCCTGGTTCTGCACTCAGGAATTACTCCTGGCGGTGCTTGGGGGACCATATGGGATGCTGGGAATCGAACCCGGGTCGGCTGCATGCAAGGCAAAAGCCCTACCCGCTGTGCTACTGCTCCAGCCCCTCTCTTGATCTTCTTGCAGGCCGATTGTGTGAGGCCAAACCAATGGCAACTGCCACAGGAAGCACGAGAGTGAGGTCGGTGGGAACCAGTGAGGCCTGACACTCGGTCTGACTTCTTTTCCTCTTGAGAAGTTAGGAAACATTCATCTGCATAACTCTCTCTTGAGCTTTTGCCTAAGAATTGACTGAGAAAATTTAAATTTGGGGAGACGGAGCAATATTAATTGATCAGTCAATTGACGCATCAATATTCCTTCAAAACCTGTATTGAAATGAAGCTCAGATGACAGGACGGCTCATGCTGGAGCGGTGCCGAGGGGAAAGGAAGGTGGGGCCTCCTCCGACCCCTCAGAGCAGCTCTGAGCCAGACTTTAATCTCCCTTCTGTCCCATTTGTTAGGTGTGTTCCCCCTCAGAGCCAGTCATCTCTTCCTTCCTCTTCCTTCCGGACTGTGCGGGGGTCCTCACTGTGAGCCTCCCTCAGAGCCGAGGCTCAGACGATGCCCTCCCTGAAGCAGCAAGGCCTGCAGGGCTGGTCTTAGTCCCAGTGCCCCTGAGTACCTGTACCCAGATGGGGAACCTTTCCTCGGAGTTGCTCGCATTGCATTCCTACCCAGGAAGTTCACCTGAGTGGCACTCCACTCTGCACAGCACTTCTGCCCGGGCCGCACCCCATTCTAGGCTAACCCCCGCCTTATTTGTGCCAGAACTGGGGAGCAGCACGTTTCCAGGTGTGATTGCTGTGCACTAGTTCCCCGGGGCCCCTGGAGCGCTGGGTGCCTGCTGGCCACTAGGCCACCCCAGCTTCTGAGCCTGCTGGGAGCAGCATGTAGGCGAGTGGCCCTAGCCTGGCCCTTCTCACAGTGGCCTGGGAGGCCTCTTCCCTCCGCCCCCTACACAATGCTGTTGGAATTAGCCAGCCTTCCGGCGCCTGTATTATCCTCCGGAGAGGCTGTGGATCCCTACGGGGCTGCTCATTGCTGTCTACGTCAGCTTTGATGCTTGAGGACTTCAGAGACCCCTGGACAACTCAGACAATCTGATAAACAGTTCATGCCAACAGCCCCCCTTCTAAATCCAAGGCACTATGTGAGAGGCCAAAGGCGAGGGTGCCAGCCAGCCCTGACAAGGCTCACGTGAGCAAAGACTTTTCTGAAGGCTCTCTGGGACTGTCAGGGTAGCTGGCGAGAGGCCTAGACCAGCCACTTAGATAGTTTTCAGGGCATCACCCACCATTTCTGAAGACAGAGGGACAGACACCTGGTGGAGAAAGGCCTGGCACACAAGGTAGGGTTGGCAGGGGTGAGGGAAGAAGTCAGCAGTACTTTGGGTGAGTCCCCAAAGACCAGCATGCTGGCGACATAGTTCATGGGTGTCTCTGTGGAGCCTTCCCGGGGACGCTGACGATGTCCTCACTTTCAAATGGAGCGTTTCCTTCGGCAGCCTGGCGTGCTGGCCGGCTCTGACTCCAGGATGCTTCAGAGTGAGCCTGGCCCTTATTTTGCTGCCTCTGTTGCCCTGTGAAGGCCTGTTAATGTGTCCTGCCATGGCAGGCCATCCCGGGTGGCGTCTGGCACACAGGGTCACGGGGCCCTGGCTCATTGCTGTGTGTCTCAGAGTCCCCATCCGCCATCTGTTTCCAGAGCTGAGTCTCCTTTGCCAGAGGATCTTGGGCTGGGAGGCTCGAGGCAGGCATCAAGGACGGCTGTTTCCTGTGCCACTTTTTGCATAGCGCGTTCTCTTTCATGGCGGGAACACCTGTGGGGGAGGGGAGGTCCCGCATGATGCTGCCCAGCTCACTCCTCTCCTGGGTGGGCCCTCCAGTCTGTGCTCTTCGTGACTGTCTCTGTGAACAGGCCCAATTTGACAGGGAACAAGAGGCAGGTAAGGAAAGAACAGAGCACACAGGGCAAGCTTTGGTCTTGGGTTTCAGAATAAAACTGTTTCTCTAGCAGAACTTTCATCTCTATTCTGGGTACAATGAAGTGAAACAAACACTTTGCTGGGGACATGTTGCAAGCCTGGAAGGTCACTCCTCCCAGGATATGACCAGCAAGGAAATGATAAGGGACAGGGTGGCTGAAGTGTTTTGCAGGGAGAAAGCTGCAACCATAGAACCTGTGGTCTGTGGCTGACTCTTTAACCAACAACAGGTTTTTTAAGGGTCTCTTCTGCTATAGCATGAAGCTCTCCTTCAACAGGCAAGCACCGAAGTCCTTCCCTCCATGGGTTTGACATTGATGTACCATATGTTTCCAAGGTGCATGAGGGAAGGAATCATTCATGCTAAGGAGAAAAAAAGTCTTTCTCTGCCATTTCAGCTCAGGATCCTTCAAAGATGCTGTAGAAGGGGCTGGATGCTGTAGTTTCCCTTGGTGAGGGGAAGCTGACAAAGCAGGGGAGGTCACCAGGATACGGGAAGCTACTTTCTCTGGGAAACAGAGCTATATCCACATCAGAGCTGACCTACTGGGGCGGGGAGAAACAGGGCTGGCATTTACCCATCTGGCCATCTCCAGAGAAGATAACTGTGTTTTGGGGAGCCTGAGTCCACTTGAGTGTTCTTCTCAGATGGAATTCCCCAGGCGGAGGACAGATATGGAAGACAGACCAGAGGCTGTCTGGGCCTCCCCAAAGACCCTCACTCAGTAGGTCTGAATGAGGCCAGAGAATTTTATTCTGATCAATTTTGGGAGTGATGCCCATGTGGAATTCAGACCATGGGGTCTACTCTCGATTATTAGTTTCCAGTTCTTACCTGCGTCTCACTGATGAATTTTCTGCTCTAATATGTGGTCACGTGTTCATGCTACTCCATGACATAGGTCCCAGAATCCACGATATGAGTTTAACAGTGGAGAATTAATAGGCATTTATAACTCCATGCAATCATCGCTGACAGACAAAATGCCATGTCAGCCACACTTTATTTATAATGGGGTTTATACATATTTGCAAGTTTGCAAGCAACAAATGCAGTTTTATAACTGTCACATTTTCTAACAGTCAGAAAAATTGCAACTTTATACCTGGACTTGTGAATGTCAATTGCATCTGTGCGCACACACACACACACACACACACACACACACACACATCTTACCTGCACTGATAACACAGATACACGTCTGTCTGCCTGCCTGTGTTAATGCACAAGCAGGCTACTGTGCAATTTACACCTCTAGACTCCTCTTTGGGTTTGGGTTTAACTAACAAGGATAGCTAGAATTTTGGTTTAGGGACAGACATGCCCTGACATCCACAGACACAGTGGAAAGTCCCAAATATTTTGAGGTATGGGGCCCCAGCACTGAGGGTCCAGGAACAAGAACAAGAAGGCCATGGGACCGGGGGTCATTGGGGGAAATGGCAAAGGGACAGGAAGGGTTTCCTTCAGGCAGCAGGAGAGGCAAGGAAGCAGAAATAGAGAAGGAAAGGAAATGGAAGGTAGGCCACAAATCCAGATGTATGTCCAGTACTTACCCAGCAGCACGTAGCTCCATTCAAAACCTCACATCAGCTGGAGGCCAGTGAAGGCAGAAAGGAAGGGCAACATGGTGGAGGGGCCCAACACAGAGCACTGGAGAAGTGAGAACCCTGGCTTCCGGGGGCAGCTGCATCTGCAGCATGATGGTAGGCCTGGATGCAGACCCCTCCTGCTCTCATCTGACATTAGACATACAGGGTGTGAGCTGGCCTTGCCCCAGGGGCTTCTGGGAGTCTGGAGGCCCTGCAAAGCATGTAGCTGCAGGGCAGGAGTGAATGGTGAATGGGCCCAAAAGGGCGGCAGGATCTCTCCGAGCATGCACTCAACAGGGGGCCGGGCTGGACGTGACGCTGCTTTCACAGATGCTCTAAGTCACTGCAGCCCACGGGCCATAAGCACCCAGGGCTCCTGCCTAAGGACTGGAGAACATTCTCACAGGAGAAAGTGCAGAAAGTGAGATCTTGTACAAGTTTAAGTTTCTACTTTGCTGTTCACCTTGAAATACTGTAGGTAGAAAATATACATAAGAGGCACTCTAGGTCCTGATATTTTTGCGGGATTTTATCCATACTCATGGGGGACAATTTTACCACAACCAAAGTTTCTAACCACCAAATCAAGTGACAACTAACCAAGCAGAAATTAATGAGTAAATGCATCTTTAGCACTGAATTAACTTTTTGTAACAACTATGTGTCAGCTGCAAGTGGAATGTTCTCTGTTCATTTGACTTTTGAATATAACTTGTTCCTGAATAAATATTGTAAAATTAAGTACGTGAATGTTCTTTGTATTCAGAATTAAACTTTTGATGTTTAAATCCAAGGATTAGGAGAGAACTCCATGTAAATTTAATGTGTAATAATAAGATATTTATTACTTTTTAAGAAGCATTTGGATGGCAAATTATAGATCATGATAAATATTGTTTGAAAAACTTGTGTTTTGTTTTCCATTACTTTTGTGAAACAAAAAGAATTACCATAAAGTTTCCTGTCTTGATTTATTGCTTATTTACTATTTTTTATTTTTGGATCAAACAGAGTTGATCTTTGAATATCCCAGAAGGAATGGAAAACCAAAGCCAGGTTCAAGTTTTCTAATCTCTGCTCCATGAAAAATGATCACACCTAAGTTACTTGCACAAGACTTGGGATATGAAAAATCAAAGAATGAAGAGAAGTGGCTTAAATTTCCTCACCTCATGAATCCACTTCACTCCTTTGTGAAATGATGTGGTTTCTGTTTGAACCCCCCAGGCCAAGCCTATTGCAGCCCTAGGCTTCTGGGGGAGCCAGCAGAGGTGGCCGCAGCACCCCTAGGTGTCACCACTGTGGTATCTGAGAGTGGGGAGCAGACAAGTCAGGCAACGCTGCACTTCTTATCGTTGGTTATGGGAAAATGTGCCTTCGTTTTCAGAATAGCAATGTGTGCATTTCTGATTATGTAGCAACCCTCTGATTTTTGACTGATACTAACAACATTTGGGTGTTGAAGTTTCACACTCCTAGATAATGTTTGACAGCATGGACTTGGTAATTTAATTTGAGGTTTTCTATAAAACACATTCCTTACATTTCTGAGAAATGCTCTACACCAGTGCAGCATTGCCAATGGTCAGGGGCAAAGAGAAACACCATTTTCTAAATAGTTTGTTGTTGAAATGACTGTCCATGTAAGTCTGTTGGCAATAAAGTATTGTGAAAAGTCTTTCATTTGAATGGTGGATATTTGCATGACCTCACAAAAGGCAGGGAATCTTGAGACCGTTCTGTTGATAGCAGATATTCTGTTTACCTTTAGCAGACTTTGAAACACAGTCAGAGCAAAGCCCAGACTGGTGTGCCAGGGGGCGAAATGCAAATACAGACTTGGCAGAAGTCACAACTTAGCACTGGAATTGACTTTGGGCACAACCAAAGGCTGAGGTCTTGGATATCGTTGGGACATTTCTTCATGCATGTCCCTTCCAGAATATCAGACCAAACACCTATCTTTGTGGACATGGAACAGAGGCTCAAAAACTTGAATAAGGTGAAAGGACAGGTTCTTACATTTTATCCTGTGGCAAATGGAGCAGAACCTGTCCATCTGTCCGAGCCACACTCTGATTGTCACCACACTTGTGATTCTCTCCCTATCAAAGGGCAATCAATTGACCTTTGCCCACATAGAGGTGGAATAGCACCGGCACACCAGGGTTTCACTAGAACACTTTCCTGTTAATGGGGAGCATGGAGAGAGATTGTGGGTCATTCTCAAAATGATTTAATTCCTAGAGAAACTCTGGTTCCGGGGGAAAATCTAGGCTGCCACTCCATACTCCGCCAAAGGTGACCCAGTAACAAGCTCCCACAACAACCACAAAACAGTTTATAGAAGGGCACCAGGCTTTATTTTATTTTTTAACCAACATACATTGGACATAATAAAAGTTAATTTACTAACTGAATGAGATCAAATGCAGCTTCTCTATGGCTTCCAAACACTCAACTCTAAATGTTCTCTTGAAAGCTAGTGAGAAAGGTTTCCATTGATACTGACGAATTTTTTCTTGCATATGTCAAATATACTTTACCTAAAGAGTATTTTTAATTCATATTTTGGGAATCTGTTTATAATCTTAGAGAATCTGGATTATGGTATAAAATGTGATTAATAGAACAGAGATTCAGTGCCCCCAATACCAATCGGAACAAACATAAGTTGTCAAAACTCATTTTCTGACCTAATCAAAAAGGCAACACCCAACCTTTTGTTCTGCTGATGAACTTTTAAATTTCTTGGACTTTTTAGGTCATACCTGGTGATACTCAGAGGTTACTCCTGGCTCTGCATTTATGAATTAGTCCTAAGTCCTAATTAGTTCATGAGGGGCCATATGGGATGCCAGGAATCAAACTGTGGTTGACTGCATGTAAGACAAACGCCCTACCCACTGTATTACCACTCTGACCCTGATAATATTTTTAAAAATTTGTTTTCTCCACCCAGTACCTTAATGCTTAGATTTTGAAGAAGTGTCTTGGGATTTCTCATGCTATGTGGCAAGAGAATGAGATACTTTTTTGGTGATATAAACAGGCAACAAAATGTCACTGACAAGTTTCTCTATACATATAATATTTATTTGTCATTACATATAAAAATAAGGAACACCATTGGTCAATGGGTGGAGATGACAAATTCCCATGGAAATGTTCCTCAATGAAAGGAACTCGCATCTGATAGCAAACAAGACCATTTCTCCTGGAAAAAAATTAGCATATAAGATTACTCATTTAGTTTGTACTCAGGCAATTTGTCCCTGAACCTAAGAATCTTCAGGGTGGGAGGAAGTTTCCCTAAGATTCTTTTTGAAGGCTGTTTGTTCTATGTTGACAAAGAACTTAACACGTCACTGGGGTAGCTATGTGAGCTTGGTCAGCATGTGTTTCATGGGTCTTACTGTGCTGAGGCAGGGATACTGTCTCAGGAACCCTTTACAAGATAAACAAAGGAAGCAGGTTGAACCCCTGTTGAAAGCAAGAAAGTACAGTATCACTTGAGCATCACTACATCTCTCTGACACGACAATCCCCAGAGTACCTTTCCTTACTGACAATCAGCTGTGCTGGCAGTTGCTTCCAGGTGGCTTTCAGGAAGTCTGAGGATCTGCTGACGGTCCCAGATCTGCAGCTGTGATAACAGGGTGCTTATTTACTTGCTCATTTTTCCGAGAAGAGTCAGATTTAATAGATAACTGAAAGGTGGGCTTGTACACCTCTCTGAACCCAAAGAAAACCTCCTATTACATTACAGAGCACTGCTCCCGTGACCTGAGCAGGTAACCCAGCTGTGGTTGGCTTCCTGCTTCTCCTGAGCAGGTTCTTTCCTCGGTTGGTCTAGGTCACAGGCTCGTGGCATAACGAGGCTGACTTCTCTACGATGTGGAGAATACCCCTGACATGCAAACAACCACATAATTCAATTTCTGGATGTGCTTGTACTGGATCAGGTCAGATAAGAAGTGGGGATGCCCTATTTGGTCTTGTGGCCTTCCATACTTGCTTCACTGGGAATTTGGAAGCAACTGGACCACCATGTCCAGCTATTTCAGAGTCATTTCATGTCCCTGGAGGTTCAGTCAGAGGTACTGGAATCGCCCGCTGTGGAGCAGTGCGAGCCCCATTACACGTACCGATGGCAGACTCTTAAGACTCACGGACTCTGTAATAGAAATGACAAATACACAAGCACGCATTCTTGGTGCGGTCTGTGCGAAATTACCAAAACATCACCCTTCTGTTCTGAGAAACGCATGGTGTGTCCTGCAATCCACATCCTTCCCTCTTTAGGAACACGGGAGCCAACTTCAGGGCGGGAAGTTGGTGACAACATCAGGAACTCAGGACACTCAAGACTCTGGAGCCACCGAGGCACATTACCTACACTCAGTCAGGCTCTTGAGTCCTAAGATCTCCTTTGAGAGAAGATCACACTTGCAGTTGGTCCAATCGATTTTGTGGGTTCTAGCGGTGGGAGCACCCACAGGGTGAGGCAGGCAATAAATAACAATGGAGCTTGCAGAGCTGGGTGCTGATCTGAGCACGTGGAATGGGAGCTCCGGGTTTCTTAGGGCCGGTGCTCTCACTGGCAGAGAATCCCGTTCTGCAGGGCTTTGTTCCTGTCAGTGATGCAGGGCAGAGCAGCTGTCTGGGGGAGGTCTTCCTTGCTCTTGGAGGCGGGGCTGCTGTTGTTGCTGCCGCTGGATTTACTTCTGTTTGGATCCAGAGCAGGCTGGGTCGGGAGCGAGCACACCCCCTTGCCCCGGACCAGACAGTTGCACACCAGGCGGAAGAAAGCTCGGCGCATCTCCTTGCTGGCCAGGGTATAGATGATGGGGTTCATGGCGGAGTTGAGCACTGCCAGCACAATAAACCACTGCGCCTTGAACAGCACAGGACACTCCTTCACCCTGCAGGCCACGTCCACCAGGAAGAGGATGAAGAGCGGTGACCAGCAGGCGATGAACACACTCACCACGATCACCACGGTGCGCAGCAGCGCCATGGAGCGCTCCAGGTTCTGGGGGCTGGCCACCCTGCGGCTGCTGGACTTGACCAGGAAGTAGATGCGCACATAGAGGATGACGATGGTCACCAGGATGGCCATGAATATGCTGATGCAGAAGGCGATGTACTTCTTGGAGTAGAGGGGCAGGATGGTGGAGCAGTCCGGGAGGTTGTGCAGGCAGTTCCAGCCCAAGATGGGCAAGGCGCCCAGAGAGAAGGCAATGAGCCAGCACATCCCGATGAGGAGAAAGACCCGGTACTTCTTGTTGGCATCATAAGGTCTCATTTTGATCATGGTCAAGTGTCGCTCAATTGCGATGGCCAGTAAGCTGCAGGTGGATGCCCCCAGGGCCACAAACATGCTGCCTTCTCGGAGAAACCAGACAGTGGGAGAAAGGCTCAGCGTCCTCTTGCCAGACATCAGGATGTTGACCTTGTAGACGATGCCGGCCAGCAGGTCGCACAGAGCCAGGTTGCCGATGAAGAAGTACATACGGTTGTGAAACTTATGGTTTTTCCAGATGGCGATTAAAACCATCAGGTTCTCCAGGACGATGAGGCTGCAGATGATCAGGAACAGCACGGTGGTGAGGGTGCTGCCCTCGGGAGCGTCCTTCAGCCGGCCCTCCAGCTTGCCCACGTAGTTGTAGTGCAGGTGGAGGGTGCCGTTCCAGGGGGAGGGGCCGGGCAGCGAGCTGAGCACCATGGCCATCACTTGAGATTCACACTTAGCTCCAAAGTCCAGCAGAGGGCGCCCTGGGAACGTTCATTTTCAGGGAAAACAAAGACCCTGGCTCAGGCTTCCTTGGGGATCCAAGCCAAATCCCTGCTGGGGAGTGGAGAACAGGCCCCTGCAAGGAGATAAAAGGAGACAGCCCTGTGATGAGGTCTAACCACCCCGAGATCAAACAGCGGCAAAACTGGAGAAGGTGCCCAAGGCGCCGAGACCTTCAGATGTCACAGCATAAAGGCCTCGGGTGGGCCCGCGGCACCCACCAAAGTGGCTTATGCAGAGACCCTGCAGGACGGTTGGGAGCCTGAGGCTATCGGGAGAGGATTTCTAACTGGAAACCTCCAAAGGCTCCAAGGAATGCTGACCAGCTGATTGATTCCCTCTACTGCCTGGAGCGGGCAAATCACGGCTCCCAGTGAGTCAAGGAGAGGCCGGCTCTGGAACTTACAATGGAGTCCAAGTGGGGACCACGGACTATGACACCTCTCCAGTGACATCTGGAGCAACCACAAGGGTAGAGGAGCTTCCCCTGGACTTGGGTCTGTGAGGGACAAAGGCAGAACTCAGAGACGGAACCATCACACTCACTCAAGGAACAATAGGAGGCCCAGGGTAGACACAGGCCACCGTGATAACGGCTAGCAGAGAGCGTGGAGCCAGCGAGGAAAGCAGTGAGTCCACTTCTGTCGAGGTTCAAGAAAGAAAGGAAAGCAGTGACAAGTAGGGAGCCTCCCGAGTGCCTTCAAACTCAGGACCCTGAATATTAGAACTGGTTGGAGCCCAGAACTGAATGTAATACGTAAGAACTACATATATGCCCAAAGATGCCAGCCTGGTGGCACTCATGGGGCTTGAGCCTAGAAGCCAGGCCCTCCTGTGGCCCTGATTTCTGTCCCTTCCTTGCTAACCCTGAGACCACCCACCCCACTGGAAACAGCCACTGACTTCCTGGAAGCTCAAGACTTTTAGTGGACTTGATGATTTTGAACTCAATTGACTGGAATACATTAAGATCTAATTTAGATTAAATGAGGTTAATTGAAGGCATTTTGAGTATAGCCCCGATTGGGTGCAAGACAAAGGCTTGTTCTCTAGTGACATGAGCTGTGCATGCATTTTGGGGGAGGGAGGATATAAATCAAAGGTCTTGTCTATCCGAAGCCCAATCATCAGGCATGGGTTGAAGCATAAAGGGGGCTAGTCCCTGAGAGAAACTGAGGGCTAGATACTCCATGGATGAGGAGACTCTGAACTGTTTCCTGTCCATCGTATACTCCTGTGGTTTGGTTGTGACCCGGATGTGATACTCAACTCCGCCTTCATTTGAGTGACTCCAGTTCTCTGAGTTCAGCCGCTTCTTTGCAGAGCTTTCTCTGCAGTCCTGGGGCTGTGGTGAGCTGACATCTGCATGCTGCCTGGAACTGCCCTTGAACCTCAGCTGAGTCCACCTGACACCTCTAACTTCAAAGGGGAAAGACGGCCAGGTCTGAGGCGAAGCTGGTGTCAGAGAATGGAGCCTGAGGACTCTCTGACATTCCACAGTTGAGGAACTCATGGGAGGTGTGGGGCTATGCCTCTCCTGATCAAGGTGCACCCATATCAGGGGACCTCACCACCTTGAGCAGAGGCAGGGCCCCTCCCGGCCCTGGCTCCCTACCTGCCTGGACTGAGGTCTGTCAGTGGAGGCCTAGTGAGCTCTGGAGGTCAGACCAGGTTCTCCTGAGGTCAGTGGATCAGATCTGAGGGTTGGGGAGTGTGTGTGTGTGTGTGTGTGTGTGTGTGTGTGTGTGCGCGCGCGCACGTTTCCAGAAAAATCCACACTTCCCACTAGCTGTGAACTCACTGGGCCACCTTCTTTTTTACTTAAATTTTGTCTGTCCTTCCAGCCCCTAGTCAAATTCTATCTTGCCTTTAACATTTTCTGGAATGAGCTCAGATTTTCTCTGATACCAAACACCACGTCTTTGCTTATTTGTTTATTTGGGGGCCATACTCAGTGGTCCTCAGAACTTAGGTGATACTAGAAATTGAACCAGGTTGGTCATGTGCAAGGCAAGTACTATAACCTCTGGTCTCTCTGGACAAGCAGACCACTTTTATTTAGTTAATTTTTGTTTGGGGGCCACACCTGATGTTGCTCAGGGATTACTCTTGGCTCAGTGCTCAGGGATCACTCCTGGTGGTGCTCAAAGGAGCATATGTGGTGCTGGGGATTTGAACTAGGTTGGTCGCATACAAGGCAAATGCCCTACCCGCTGTACTATTACTCAGACCTAAGATTGTTATTGTCCTGGTGTTAATTTTTCCTGTTTGCTGGTTGTTCTGTAGCTGCCCAATCTTTACAAAAGGTCTGTCTGTGTTTGCAAGGAAAGGACCGAGTGGAGCCCAGGGCATCTTGAGTTGGGTTGACGGCTTTGATCCCTGGCAGCCTCTATGGTCCCCTGAGCCCTGCCAGGAATGACTCCTGAGTGTAGAGTCAGGAGTGAGTCCTGAACACCATCAGTGTAACCCCCCTAAACAAAACCAAGCAACAATATAACCAACATAAAAATAGCGAGAGACATTTCACAGACCTTCCCAAACTACCCATCTTGAGAGTGACTATAATTTCTCATTAAGGCCTGGTTTATCATTTCCCTTCATTAAATATGTATCAGTAAGCATATTTCAGCACACTTAAGCATATTTAAGCATAGTGAAATGTGAGGGTCTACATTTTGTGTAACTAGGTGGCATCTCACTCTATCTCTTGATCATCAGGAGACAGTGAATCCCATTCTGAGCTCTGGGCCAGAAAGATTGTGAGTCAATCTGAACATAATGCTCTTGTGTCAAACACCTCCCAGGATCAAGTTCTGGTCTCCACGCTGGGCCTTTCACACGGGCTCTGAATGCTGGAGGACACTGGAGCTTCCCTGGTCCCTGACCCCAACCTCTGAGGGCCAGTGGGAAGCCAGTCACGGCAGAATGTTCCACGGGGCATCTCCGGCACATGGGAAGTCAGCCCCTCCCACTCTACAGAGGGTGATGCCCACAGCCTCCCTGAGACCGTCCCTTCACCTCATCGGTGAGGACCACTGTCTGGCCTTCACATTTCCGAAGCTACTTCTGCCTGACCCTGGCCATCATAGCAACTGTTCACTAAGGCTGATGCTGTGCTGGTGTCTTTTTTTCCCCTTCCTATTTTGAAACCTTACCCAAGTTGCTCAGGGCTTACTCCTGGCTCTGTGCTCAGGGATAACTCCTGGAGATGTTTAGGGCCCATACAGGATGCCAGGCATTGAACTCAGGTCAGCCATGCACAAGGCAAGTGCCTTAGGCAGTCCTGACTTTCTGGCCTGTGTGCTGGAGTTTCTCCAATTGCAGCCTGCTGGAGACGCCGGGGATTCATCACAGGGATCCCGGCGACTGTCAACTGCTTATTCCCATATGCTTCTATCCACAGTGGTGCTCCAGGAGGGCTGAAGATGCCTCTCTTTGGCAGCACTGTCTGCCTCCTGTGGCTTTCTGGATGTCCAATCACTGTGGGTTAGGGTTTTGACGTGAGCTGGCACTGGGTACCCTGAAACCTGGTGACTATTGGGAACTGGAGACATTTTCCACAAACACACAGACTGTGGGATGGACACAGGCAACTGCTCCCAGCCTATTGTACTACAAAAGGCTGCAGGATATACCCTCTGCCTTGTCCTCATAAAGGTTTCATCACTGTTGAATTTCTACTCTACACCCTTAAGTTAGCATTGTGGCTGTGTGCTGGCTCATAACCTCTGTCTCTGAAAGCCAGACATGTAACAGGAGATACCAAGGCCCGGAGAAGCTTGGAGTAGACATCTGCAGTGCTCACCCACCCTCCGACGCCTGGGCTCTGACCATCTGCATCACACTTGCCTTCATGAGCTGTGTTGAAGTGACCTGGTCTCTCTGGTGCTCCTGCACTCACCCTGAGTAGGGATTTGGTGGTCTTCGTGTTTGGGGAGGCATACAATCCAGGGCCTGCATTTCCTCAGCTTCACCTCAGAGTCATTCCCTCAGAGTTTTTGTTCCAGACGCATTAAACTGTGGTATTCCATTCTTTCTCAAGGCATATGGATGCCAGGTTCTTCTCCTTCTTCTTTTTCTTTTTGCAAAGAAGAAATAAGATGCTTTCTAGAAGGCCCCTCGGTATGTGACCCCAGGTAGACTGTCATATCAGTGGGGGGTCCATTCCCCCATTCCAAAGAGGAGCGTCCACCAGGATGGCCAGCTGGAAACTGACCGATGGATTCCAGATGGGCTTTCTTTGCTACTGATTCACTTCCTCGACACACATAAGTTTGAAAACTAAACAAAAGATAAAAAGGAGGAGAAGAGAAACCATAGAGGAAAATATTTCCACAAGGTTGAGGATCTGTCTGTCTCCCACTCTCTCTTTCTCTGTCTCACTGGAATGACAATAAAGAAAAGCTCAAGCTAGACAGTGAGGAATTTTGCCCAGAAGGATACAGGATGCTGTAGTTTTCAAAGATCTATCCTCCCAGGAAAATCAACTCACTCCTCCAACTTGAATTAAATAGCCAAGCATTGTCCAACAAGCAAAATTTCTTGGAAAGCAAGACTTTTTTTTTTGTTTGCTTGAAAGAATTTAAAAGGAAGTAGAGTTGGCCATGACTTGGCCCTGCAAAAATTCCTTTGCTAACAAGCACGTCCTCTTGCTCTGGAATCCTTCTGAGATCCCACTGTGCTTTGAGGGGTAGTTTAAGGCCAGGGGCTTCACATGAACAGCCTTGCCTGCTTAGTATTTGCTCCAGGCTTGGGATTTTAGTGGAATTACAGTCAGAGAACCAGTGTTGCAAGGAAACTCCCCACTAGGAGCATACAAGTGAACTAGCCCCTGACCGTCCTCCCTGCTTTCCAGCCTTTTTCTCCCTGTTATTCTCTCCATGTACAAAGCACAGTTAGGCACAGATGCGCATTGTGTCCCCTAGGCAGCCTCCCTGGATGCCCAGTCTGGTCTATTTAGCAGCAGCTCCTTTGGATACAAGACCTTCCACCCTCTGCCTTTCTGCCTTCTCTCTGCTTGTTCTACTTGAGGGCACAGGATTGAATTCCTATCAAGATGGTCATGACAAGTGAAGATGGAGATCAGCTCCTGGAGGCCCACACAAGGAAGAGGTGATCTTGAGAAAGAGCCCTTTCCCAAAGCAGTGCTTGGACTCGGTGACTTGGTAGGTGCACAAGCCTTTTAGGGCACCATAATGGTCTCCCCACCTGCCTCTGCAGGTAACGGGAGGAAACTGCAGCTGGGATGGGACTGCTCCTAGCAACACAGCTCAACAGGACTTGTGCTGGGACAGACGTCTGTGTCACGGGAGGCTGTGACTATATTAGGTCCACATTCTTCTGTGACTACATTAGGTCCATGTTCTTCTGGAAGGTACCACTTTCCTCCATGCTCTTCTCCCAGATGTGACAAAGGCATTGCCTGCAGGTTTAGAACCACATCCTTTTCTAACTCCGCTGATAGCCAAATGTTGGACGTTTTTTTCTTTTCTTTTATTTCTTTTCTTTTTTTTAAAAGTTTTTTGGTTCACACTAACTGATGCTCAGATGTTACTCCTGATTCTGCACTCAGCAATTGTGCCTGGCAGTGCTCAGGGAACTATATGGGATGCCGGGGATCCAACCTGGGTCGGATGCATGTAAGGCAAGCACTTTCCTCACTGTACTAGCTCTCCAGCACAAAATGTTGATCTGGGACTCCCCTGAAACTTTGGAAGAATTCTGCTGGCTGACACACATTTGTCAAGTTATCTTGAATAATAGCCTTGTGGACTGATGCAGGACTCTCCAAGCTCAAGGGGCTGATGGGACACCAAATCCACCTACTGGTACTATTCACCTCACTAACATTTTTCACTCTTCTACCTGCCTCCTGCTGCCTTCTTCTAGAAGTAGCTCCCACTTTGCAATAGGAATGAAAACAAAGCAAAGCTTCTGAACAGCCAGTAACTGAAACCACAATAACTGAATGTACCACTAGCTTAAGTTAGAAAGGACATCATCCAATGCAGTAAAAGCTAGTGGAAAAATTTTTTTGTTTGTTTGGGGCCATACCTGGCTGTTCTTGGGGCTTTCTCCTGGCTCTGAATTCAAGGATCACTCCTAGAGGTGTATGGGGAACCACATGGGGTTCCAGGATTCAAATCTGGTCAGATGCATGCATGACAAGCACCTCCCTCCACTATGCCTAGTATTTGTCTATCCCTAGAATCCACTATCCTTCTCTTGGCCCCAGTAAGAAATATCTTAGGGAAATTATTCAATTCAACAGAAGGAAAAGAAATAATCTAAAAATCATCCCAAAACTAGTAAGAAAGGAATAGTAAGACTCACTGCAAGGAAACTGGCTTCTGGAACTTGAGGGACCAGGTGTGAGTTAACATAGGGAAGTACTTGAGGGTACTTGGCTGGTTATGCCATGGTTTAATCATAGTTCACAGAGTTGGAAAAACAGTGGGGTTCAACTATAGGACAACCCCAAATTTATTCAAGATGAAGTCATGCTCAGTTATCAATTTTTCGGTCAATGAGTATATGCCTATACCATAGGGATGTATAGTTTGAAGTTCTCAATCTTTTGGCAATAAGCATATATGCCTATGCTGTAGGGACTGATAGTTTAGGAGGTGAAGGAGGAATTGTGGAATCAAAGAAACACTTCAATTGTATAACAGGGTAGACTCAGCGGCCGGTGGCTGGAATCATCAGACCAGCAGAACCAATGTGACGTTTGTAGAGAAAACCCACTCTATGGTTGTCTGCCGGCAACCGCATCATTCTGGCTGGCATTGAGCTTTTATCATATTAGTTTAGTAAGAAACTACAAGTCTGGACAATGCCATTATCTCTGGGAGCCCCACACCACGACACCACCACCAGCAGCAACACCTCTTATCCCAGCCACGAACACAGCATCCTTCTTGATCATAAGCACAGGACCTAGTCTCACCCTAGCATTTCCAGGAATTTCAATTTTCTTAGCCATGCCTGCAGTATTTTTTTCATCAGTAAAAAAAACAGAATGTGTCGATGAACATTTGATTCCCATGCACCTATGTTTACTTTATCTTCAGATTTGCGTATTACACTAAAAACAAGCAAAAAAAAAAAACCCTAAAAAACACACCACCAACAAGAGATTTCTCTCTTGCATCTAAATGTAAAAGACACCACAGAAAAATCTGTCATTATAAATGGGGGTGGGGGGAGAGCCACACACATACAGAGAGAGAGAGAGAGAGAGAGAGAGAGAGAGAGAGAGAGAGAGAGAGAGAGAGAGAGAGAGAGAGAGAGATTTGGGTCACAAGTTAAGTAAGTTTTCAAGTTTTCCTCCATCAGACCAGAGGACAAGTGTGGACCTATCCCTCAATTATAAAGGCACACACTGACTGCCAGTCCTCTATCTCCCCTGGGTAGAACTGTACCTTCCAGCTCCCAGTTGACCCGCTTGAGGTTCAGAGGCAAATACGGCATTTTGACAAATCAAACTGCAATGAATGCTCCTCCCCGGAGGACATCTGCCACCACACACCTGGAGAGACCCGAGTGCTCATTCTGAGAGGCGCCTCGCTTAGGACGATCTCTCCTCCAGGAAGAAGACACTGCTCCCTTTGTGTTTGCTTTTGGGCCACACCCGGAGGTGCTCAGCGTTTACTCCTGGCTCTGCGCTCAAGAGATCACTCCTGACGGTTCTCGGGGCCCCTAGGGGCTCCGGGTACCGAACCCGGGACGGCGCATGCAAGGCAAGCGCCCTTCCCGCTGTGCAGTCTCTCCGGTCTAGATGCTCCTTAATTTTCAAGGCTGCAATCACAGCAGAAACGAAGCATCCCTTGCCCTCAGCCCGGTACCTCACCGGAAAGGACCGCCCGGGGCCGGGGCGAGGCTGACCGGGTGGGGTGCACGCGCTCAGCCACGTCACTACTGCGCCGAAGCCTCTGGAATTTGGAGAGAAAAACTGTCCCCAAGGTCCGTACCCGGGGCCGGGCGGTCCCGTGCCCCGGCCGGCAGTGGCTCACCTCGGGCTGGGGCTGGGACGGCCGCTGGGGCCAAAGGCATCCTGGCGCCTCCGCTTCTGGGGCGAGCTGGTGCACGGACGTTTCCTGGAGCGGGTTCTCGGGTGCGGAAAGTCTCGGTCCTGCTCGGCCCGCCACCACGGTCGGCTCCGGCTCCCTGTCGCGTGTCCCTGGGACAGCCACTCCGCATCTGCAGGAGCCAAGAGCAGACAAACTTTTCCAGCGGCCCTCTGGGCGGGGCCCGCGCTCCGCCAGCCTCCTCGTCCCGCCCCTCCCCTGCGCCCTGCTCCCGGCCCCTCTCCCTGCGCCCCTCTCCTTGCCCAGCCCCCGTGCTCACCCCGCACCCCTCTGCCTGAGCCCCTCTCCTTGTCCGGCCCCGTACCCACCCTGCGCCCCTCGCCCTGCAAACCCTCCCTCCGCCCCTCTACCCGCCCTTCACCCTGCACCCCACTCCCTGGCCAACCTCCCCGCCTTCTCCCGGCCCCTCTGCCTGCGCCCCTCTCCTTGCCCGCCCCCTCCCCGTGCTCACCCCACACCCTTCTGCCTGCGCCCCTCTCCTTGTCCGGCCCCCGTGCCTCCCTGCAGCCCTCTGCCTGCGCCCCTCTCCTGCGCCCCTCTTCCCGCCCTTCTCCCCAGCTTTCTCCAGGCCCTCTCCCTGAGCCCCTCTCCTTGTCCGGCCCCCGTACCCACCCTGCGCCCCTCGCCCTGCAAACCCTCCCTCCGCCCTTCACCCTGCACCCCACTCCCTGGCCAACCTCCCCGCCTTCTCCCGGCCCCTCTCCCGTCACTCCTCTCCTTGCCCCCCCCCCCCCCCGCGAGCTCCTCTGCGCCCCACTACATCTTTCCCCACTGGTCCCTGCGCCCTACATCCCCGCCCGGCTCTCCATCTCCCTCCTCCCCACGCCTCCGCGTCCCACCTCCGCTCCCCTCCCCCGGATCTCCACTTCACGCCACACCTGGTGCGGTCCCTACAGACCCTCCTTCTGCCCGGGGCCCCTCGCCCTTCCCTTCTCGGGGCTCTTCAACCCCCTGGCCCCCAGCTCTGGTCGGGACTCCCCGTCCAGCTGTCTCCCCGCGCCCGCCCCCCAGCAACCATCCTTGCAGGGGCCAGGACGCACTGTGCCCTCTGTGGAGTCCTGGGGGTCCTCCAGCCTCCGACCCTGTATCTGGGTCCAGCCAGAGCAGTTTTGAACTGCGTCCGGGCGGGCGCTGAGCCGGCGCCCGACGTTCCTTCCAGCAGGCTTTGACCGATGATTAGTATTCCGATCACTGTTATCATAGTGAAATGCTCGGCCGTTTCCGCTGGGAATCGCCGGCCCGCCGGCCTAGGGGTGGGCGCTTCTGGCAGCTTTTAGTTTCAGCCTTGGGGGTCCCAGACCCGCGCGGCCCCGGCCCCAGCCCGCTGGAGCAGCGCTGGGCGAACCCCACCGGCCCCCGGACTCTCCCCTTCTGGGCAGTTACACGCTTCCAAGGGAAAGACCCCCAGGGACCAGGCGACCACATTTCAGCAGGAAAAGGAAAGCAAAGGTTCCAGTAGTGAACACAGAAAGGGGCCTCCAAGTTTTTTGGGGGGAGGCATGGATGCCGGGCGAGAAGGGGAATTAAGGAAAAGGAAAGACGCGTCGGAAGAATAAAGCCACCACCTGTATATTCCTGCTGATGGGAGTGGGACCTGAAGGGTTCCCCGAGGGAAAAGGAGGGGGGGCAGACCAGTCCCTGGTCTGCTCTCCAGCCCCGTGCACATCCTTCCCGCTGTGCTGAGAATTTTCAGGCACCAGGGTGGCTGCCCGAACCCTGGGCCTTCTCTGCTGCTGGGTTTTGGGCTGAGAACGCCCAGCCCGCAGAACAGCGTTAGTGCCTGCCCTTGGCACCTGTGACGGGGATGCTGCCAAGCTGGGGGTTGCACTTGGTGGTCATAAAGAGCCGGTTGCAGAAATGGGATCTATCCTTGGCTCTCACAGAGGCCATTGATGTCACAGAGCCGGACGGCTGAGAAGCTAGTTCCAAATGCGATGGGTTGTGCCTCCATTTCCTGCCCCCTCCAGAATAGAGAAGATGTTGCTGCCTTTCCAGGGTACCAGATTCCAGAAACGGAAAGAAATGATGTAGCTCTTTGCTCCACATGTCCCCAGGGAGACTTGGGGGAACTGTAGGACATTTTGGAATCTCCTAGTTAGACCAAACTTCTTTCCTGAAGGATTCCCACCTCTGAGTTCTGGTCTCACATGACGTCCTGGCTCTGACCCAAGGTCCCGTCCCTGCTTGCTCTGCAAATCTAGTCATAAAGAAGGAGTCTTCCCCTGGAGAGCCCAGAGAACCAGCCCTCCCTGAGACTATTGGATTGAATCAAATCTCCTCTGCATGACTTCGAAACGTTCTTAGGGAAGAACCTCATAGACGAGGAAGCGTGGGGGAGTCAGGGAATCTCCGATCTACAGTCCTAGGTGAACTCATGGATGAGTTGAGCTGATTTAGTGCACAAGGAGGTAAAGATGTGGAGAACCAGTTCACGAGGCTGTGAACTGGAGAAGGAAAACATTCACTTGCAGGGGACACAGCTGTCTTCACCTTTGCAAAGGGTCAAGCCTAACGCCACTTATGTGGGTCAACCTGACATTATGTGGTAGGGAATCTGGCACACGCTTCCAAGGATGTGTTCTTGTAAAACACACTGAACTTGGAGCCAAGGTCAGTAGGCTAGCCTGCACTTCCGGTTTCCAGGAAAAAGACAGGGACACAAACCACACAGCAAAAGACACACAGGGAGACACAGTACACTGTCCTGAGAGTGGCATTGACTTCTTCGGCAAAGAGTCAGTATAAGGACAAGACTGGGAGTGTTTTAGGATAAAAACTTGTGCTGAAAAGAAGCAACGTTCCAGCAATAAGCATGGACCTTGATCAACCACTGACTCAACTAACCAACATGAAAAAATTTGGGAAATATTTCTATACAAATTCCAAACTGAATGATGCTATCAGAATGATGCTTAATATTATTAGATGTGTTAATAACACTGCACCTATTTAGGAATATGGCTTGTTTTTTGTTTTAGGGCCACATTTGGCAGTACTCAGAGCTTACCCTGACTCTTAAGCTCAGTGATCATTTCTGATAGAGCTTGGGGGACCATATAGGGTACCAGATGTCAAACTGGGGTCAGTCACTTGCAGAGCAGGTGCCCTTCCTGCTTGCTGTACTATCTCTCTAGCAAGAGTACAGATTATTTTAAATAAGTGGCTGCTGAAGTATTTAAAGGTAAAATGTCTTGGTGACTTTAATTTATGTATATTTTATGATTTATTGAAGAAATATCAAATTGGTAATGTTCCGTAATCTTCAGTTGCACATTATTATAAATCAACATCCATGTGAACTAAGTTACATTTACTGCATAAAGTCCTTCGCCATACAGTTGTTCCCATTTACTTCATTTCTACCCTTTGCCCCTTCTTTTCTGATAACCAATAATTTGGTTTTATATGCTTTAAATTTATTTAAAATCTATTCTTAGATCATTTATTCGTATTGTTTTTGCACCACATATCAATGAAGTCATGCTTCAGTGTTTGGAGCTCCAGCCTACCCATCTTGATTAGAATTACAGGATTCCATCTTTATTTTAAAGTTGCATGGCATTTTATTGTGGATATACACCACATTATCTTTATGTAATTGTATCTCTTGATGGGCACTTAGGTTCTTTTGAAACTTGCTTTTAAATGATTCAGCAAAGACAATATGTACACATAAAGTTGATATGACAGGTTGTTAGTAGTTATTGAATCGATGTGGTAGATATGTGTGTGTTTGTACAATTTGTTCCTCTTCTCTGTATATTTGGGATAAAAATTATATTGTAATAAAGCGTTGGAGAAAGCCAAGATGACAGTTGCTGCATTATTTAAAATGTCTTTATCTTGGTGCACTGGCTATGTATAGGAAGAAAGAAGAGAGCAGGATTTATGCCTATATACTCTTAAACCTATGTAATCTCACATTTGAACACCAGCTGAATACAACTGAACATCAGAATACATTTTTGCTATAACATTACATCTTTATTTGTGGTTCTTAAAATTGCAATTTGTTCACTTTGGCCACACATTACTGCCTCACCCCGACACCAGGCGGAGCCTACAGCAGACCATGGGAAGAGTATTACGGCCATGCAGGTCTCCTGGAGGAGTTGAGTAGTTGGAAGGCCCGACCTTTGTAATGCTCTTCTCCACTGTCTCCTCAGTCCCAGGATGCCTCACAGCCCTCTCTGGGAATGACTTTGCTCTCTGCCTGTTCTGAGCACTGTTTTAGCTCTCGCCATAGGCAGTGGATGACAGACTCCACTTCTGTCATTGTGCATGACACCTTTTTTGGGTTTTTGAGTGTAATCCTTAAGTATGCACTGAGGAAAAGAGGGTATGAGTTTATATAGCTGGGCAATATTCTGGGTAATACTGGACCCATGGAAGGATACGTGGTGAAAGGAGTCTTGGGGAGCTCTAGGAAATATAGGATCCCGGGTTTGGTGGGTCTCAGCATATTACCAAGAAAAAGGTCATTTACACGCCATAGAGAGAAAAAGCTAACACCCTCACATGGGTGTCAGTTGGTAAAATGAAAAGTTGCCCTTTTGGTCCAGTTACTCTGCCTGGACCCAGATGAAACCTCTGATTTGCTGTCAGAATGCCTTCACAGTAAGTATTTTATTCTTCTGTTGACACAGACATCCACTGAGACTGAGCCTGATTTGACTTCCACAGTTCTAAGTGGCCTATCTTCATCTTATGCTTGTTCTTAACATCAGGCAGAAACTCAGATATTTCAGGAATTGCTATTTTCTTTTCTTTTTTGGGGGGTGGGGCAGCACAACTGATGGTGCTCAGGGCTTACTCCTGCCTCTGCACTCAAGGATCACTCCTGACAAGTCTCAGGGGACCATATGGGATGCCACTGACTGACACTGGGTCATCTGTGTGCAAGGCAATTGTCCTACTGCTATACTACATCTCTGGCCCAGGAATTGCTCTTTTCACATTAAATCTTCAGCATTGATGCTTCTAAAATCCATGATAAACATAATATATATTTATGTGTGTAACTTTGAATGTGTATGGATATGTTGTTTGTGTCTGTCTCCACGTGTGCTGATTCCCATGAGGGAATGTATCTGTCCCTTCATGGAAGGTGAGTACTTGAGCCTGTAGTATCCTAAGAAATAAATACTTGATTTTAATTCCCAGTTCTTTGTCCACAGCTACTGAAGTACTTGAATTTGCTGCCTTTTGTTGGATAATGATATTGCTGGTGGCTGGATGCACATATTTCTTCAGGATTCAGAGGATAGTCATCAGTGAACCAGCCATGAGATTTGAAGATTAGAATTTTCAGTCTCATTTCCAAGCACACAAAGGGGAAGAAAGGTGGAGAGTTGGATAATGACCAACAAGTGATTTTATCAATTATGCCCATGTAATGAAATCTTAATTAAAAAAAACTCTATGAGAGGGCTGGAACGATGGTACAGTGACAAGGGTATTTGCTGCCAACCAGAGTTCAATCTCCAGCACTACATATGGTCCCCTGAAACCAGCCAGGAGAAAATTCTGAATGCAGAGCTAGGAGTAAGTCCTGAGCATCACCAGGTATGTCCTAAAAACAACAATAACAAAAGAAAACCCAAAACTCTAAGCATGGACTTTCAATGATTCCAGGATGGTGACAACATCTAAGTGCTAGAGGTGGTAAGCCAAGCCCAGAGAGAACTTGGATAAAACATCCTCCCTTGCCAACACACACACACACACACACACACACACCTACACACATACACCTGATTTAATGTACCTCTTCAATCTGGCTGTTTTTGAGTTGTCCTCTTAAAGAAAAAAATAAGCTTATGTGTTCCCTTCTCCATCTGAGCTGCCCTTTCCCCCAGCATGTGAGGCTGGCTTCCAAGCCTAACCTCCTGGTACTTATCTCTATTATTCTGACACAATGGCCATTCTATACCTCTATTGCAAACCACAACACCCAAAAGGAGAGAGAGAACAAAAGGGAATGCCCTGCCACAGAGGTGGGGTGGGGGGTGATGGGGTGGGAGGGGTGGGAAGGACACTGGGATCATCAGTGGTAGAGAATGGGCACAGGTGGAGGGATGGGTACTCGAGCATTGTATGACTGAAACACAAGCATGAAAATATGTAAATCTGTAACTGTACCTCATGGTGATTCACTAATAAAATTTTTTTAAAAATAAGCTTATGTTTACTAAACTTAAGTAAAGTATTTTCTGGATTATGTGAGTTGTTCTAGTAAACAGCCAAACCTGTGCCAGGTATTGGGAAACTGCATTTGTGGCCAGTGGGTAGAAGCTTCAGCAGAAGCAGACAGGGCTCTAGAGAGAAAGAGCCGGGGGAGCTGGCAGGAATTTGGATGGCTATGGATGTGGACAGGCACGTTTCCACTGGGACTCTGTGTTGAGAGCAGGGAAACTGTGGCAACACTCCAGTTCCCAGCATTACTCTGAGAATTGTCAGAGGACAGATACCTGCTTTGAATCCACACATATGTCTTCAACACCTTGATGCTCTGACTCAAAATATTACCCAAAATTGTTATACCTTAGAACATGGTCCCCTGAGACACTGGAAACAGTTGCTTGCTTGGAACCACTCTCTTCAATCATAGGGCAGTCTACACACACCATCTATTGTCGACTTTAACAAGTGGCCGGCTGGCTCACCCGGTCATGGGTGTCTTCAATCAGATGGTTGGTGCAAACCTGTCTGTACTCTGCTTAGACTGGTTCTGTTATTCCTCCAGGGCTCGTGGCTCTTTGAACGAGTATCTGTAATATCATCACATAACTTCGCCCTTTCTTGACTCCTAAAGGCCCTGCTTGTCGGTGTGGGTGGTGGCAAATGCAAAAGTGATTGCTGAGTTCCTCACTCTCATATCAGAGTCCGGAGGGTTTTAAGAAGTTTTTGTGTTTAGCAGCTTCAAGCTCTACAATACTTGTAGTACCCAGTAGTACTGTACCAGATTAGTAAACCCTCAGACAAGGACTTAACGTCTCCATGGTGAGATAAAACTTTCACAAATTTTCTTCTATGTAAATATTTTTAAAATTTTTCCATTAGCCATTTAGTGGCAATAAGCAACATAAAATAAATTACTGTGAGCCTGCTACAGGGGCAGGCTAGAGGGGTGGTTGGGGAAGTGGAGGCAATGCTGACAGTGGTGCTGGATTGATGTTGGAATGTTTAATGCCTGTAACAAATCATCATGAGCAACGTTGTAAGCCATGGTATTTAAATAAAATGGGGAAAAAATAGAAGTAAGAAGTTTTGATGTGGGGGTATGTTGTAACCAGCGGATCAACCTGTACCTGTGGGGTTAATGCGTCAGCAGCCTGATGGTGACTTCAGGCTTCCTGACACTCCAAAATTGCTGCTTGCCTTTGTTTGGGCCCCAAAAACTTGGGACCAAGTTTACCAAGAAATTAAATGGCCAAGGTTAGGTATGTGGGAGCCACGCCCACAAACCACCTCTGGCAGCTATACAAGCTCATTTATTGGCCTTATTTCACAGACCCATAAATCTTGAAAGAGATCAAAAGCCATCGCTAATCTCTGACCTGAGCATGGCTGAACAAATCAGGGTAAATCAGAAAAGGACAGGTTGGCCCGGGATTCACCCAAGGAGAGCCCCTGGTAGCTACTTGCTTCCACAATCCAAAATTGCCACCATACCCCTGGCACGACTCCACTGTCTCAGGACAGACCTCCTCAAGATATAGTCCGCTGAAAATTCAGGCATGAAGGTTTTGTGACTCAAATCTCCAGGCTTTCTCGGGGTCAGGATGGGCTACCTCCCCCACCTCCCTGTACTTCCAGAAGCCTTAGCAGTCACATCCACACCCCAAAGTGGCGACCCAATTGAAAAGCTACTCCAGCCTTACCATCCCAATAAAAACACTGAATTCCCTTAACAAACACCATGAGCTCTTAGCAGCTGTATTGAAAACCATAATGTACAAAAGGAATAGGAGAGAAAGCAAGAAGGAAAGTGCCTCCCATAGAGGGAGGCTGTGGGGGGGGGGGCGGTGTTGGGGTGTTGGGGGATGGTGGTAGGGAAACAGGGGACATTAGTGGTGGGAAATGTAGACTGGTGGAGGGATAAGTGCTGGATCATTGTATGACTGAAACCCAATTATGAACAGCTTTGTGATGGTCTATCTCACGGATATTCAGTTGAAAAATTTTTTAAAAAGTGCCAACTAGTTCAGCCCTTTTGGAAAACAATATGGACGATTCTCAAAAAATTAGAGGTTGAGCTCCCATTTGACCCAGCAATACCACTGCTGGGAATACATCCCAGAGAAGCAAAAAAGTATAGTCGAAATGACATCTGCACTTATATGTTCATCACAGCACTGTTTACAATAGCCAGAATCTGGAAAAAACCCGAGTGCCCTAGAACAGATGACTGGTTGAAGAAACCCTGGTACATCTATACAATGGAATACTACGCAGCTGTTAGAAAAAATGAGGTCATGACGTTTGCATATAAGTGGATCAGCATGGAAAGTATCATGCTAAGTGAAATGAGCCAGAAAGAGAGAGACAGACATAGAAAGATTGCACTCATCTGTGGAGCATAGAATAATAGACTATAAGACTAACACCCAAGATTAGTAGAAATAAGTACCAGGAGGTTGTCTCCATGGCTTGGAGGCTGGTCTCTCATTCTGGGCAACTCAGAGAAGGGAACACCAAGTAAAATGTGGTCGGAGGTCATGCAGGGGAAGGGTGATGCATGCCGAATATAGACTAGAGACTGAACACAATGGCCACTCAACACCTTTATTGCAAACCACAACACCTAATCAGAGAGAGAGTGGCAGTGTGGGGTGGGGGGAGACGGGACTGGGGAGGGTGGGAGAGATGCTGGATTTACTGGTGGTAGAGAATGGGCATTGGTGAAGGGATGGGTTCTCGTACTTTGTATGGGGGAAACATGAGCACAAAAATGTATAAATCTGTAACTGTACCCTCATGTTGATTCACTAATTAAAAATATATAAATTATTTTTTAAAAAAGTTATGTGGAGTTTCTGAAGACAGGCGTCTTTTTGTGGCTTTCTCACTCTCTGCATTCCTTGCACAGTCATGAAGGTGCTGAACCAGTTGATCGTATGCTTTTTCGATGTTGTCAATGACAGCATCTTTCCATATTGCTGCAATAGTGCCAAAGAGCTCCCAGTTGGTCGTCATTCTGGGGGTTCTCTTCTTAAACTTTGCAGCCCTTTCTCCGTGCTACCTGAAGTAGAATTTCGCATGAAGGAGATGGTGGTCTGATCCCATTTGGAATTTTCGGACAACAGCGACATCAGTCAGGCAAAACCTTCGATTGAATATGATGTGGTCAATTTCGTTGTGGAACTGTCCACCGGGAGACTCCTACTCCCATGTCCAACATTTAGATTCGGCCTTTTGGAGCTCCGTGTTACAGTGGATGGTCTTGGTCAACATGATGAACTCAAGACAGTCTCTCACCCTGTTCGCTCCATTCTAGGCCATGGGTCTCGATGTGGAGTTCTTCGGGTGACCTTTCTCGGTCCTATCTTGGCATTAAAATCACCAACAATGATCTTGTAGAAGGTGTGGTCTACTTTATAGAACTTCTCCAGCTCCATGTAGAACTTCTCAATTTCTTCTTCGTCATAATTGGAATTTGGTGCATAGACAGTGACGATAGAAACTGCCGACAATGAACCACATCTATTCAAATGTAAGCTTCCGATTCAGGTTGTTAGACATTCAAATGAATTGATGCTCATGGCCAAGTTCACGTTGACAAGGACACCAACACCACCGAGCCTGTACTGTCGCAAGTTCTGAGGAACAGCTCTTCTCCATGTCGAAAATAGAGTGCTGTGATTGATACCGTCTCATCTTGTTCAGTCGAATGATGTACTTGATCTTCTGCGCTTGCACCATCAGGTCTCTCTCTCTCTCCTGGCCTCACCACCATTCATTCTTCTCCCTCCCTCCCTCCCTCCCTCCCTCCCTCCCCTCCCTTCCTCCCTCCCTCCCCTCCCTTCCTCCCCTCCCTCTCTTCCCTCCCCTCCCTCCCCTCCCTTTCTCCCCTCCCTTCCTCCCCTCCTTCCCTTCACTCCCCTCCTTCCCTTCCCTCCCCTCCCCTCCCTCCCTCTCTCCCTCCCTCCCTCTCTCCCTTCCTTCCTTCCTTCCTTCCTTCCTTCCTTCCTTCCTTCCTTCCTTCCTTCCTTCCTTCCTTCCTTCCTTCCTTCCTTCCTTCCTTCCTTCCTTCCTTCCTCTCTTCCTCTCTCTTTCTCTCTTCCTCTCTTTCTTTCTTCTTTCTCTCTCCTTCTTTCTCTCTTCTTTCTCTTTCTCTCTTTCTTTCTTTCTTTCTTTCTTTCTTTCTTTCTTTCTTTCTTTCTTTCTTTCTTTCTTTCTTTCTTTCTTTCTTTCTTTCTTTCTCTCTCTCTCTCTCTCTCTCTTTCTTTCTTTCTCTCTCTCTCTCTCTTTCTTTCTTTCTTTCTTTCTTTCTTTCTTTCTTTCTTTCTTTCTTTCTTTCTTTCTTTCTTTCTTTCTTTCTTTCTTTCTTTCTTTCTTTCTTTCTTTCTTTCTTTCTTTCTTTCTTTCTTTCTTTCTTTCCTTTCTTCTTCTGGCCACACCTGTCTGTGTTCAGGGGTTTCTCCTGGCTCTGTGCTCAGGGATCACCTTTGGCAGTTCTCAAGGAACCCTATGTGGTGCCAGGGATTGAAACGGGACTGCAGGAAATCAAATGCCTTCACCACTGAACAATCTCTCTGACCCTTGATAATCATTCTTAATTAAAAAGAAATTTGTACTCTAAATTGCCAGCTTCTTGCCTAAAAAATGGTACATATCCATATTCAATGGATAAAATATTAACTGTTAGGAAATTAACTTAATTAAAATTAATGGAAATTTTGCAATTTTTATAATAAACACAGATATAAAATATTTATTCCCATATTAATTTAATTAAAATTAAGCAGAAGCATTTCTTCTTGATTAAAAAGTGTTTAAAAGTTGAGTTTAGAATAGGGGAAAGATCTCAAATCTGGCCTCTTACTTACAAGATATGGAAAAAAGTGATAACTAAATAAACCCTAAATAAGCAGAAGGAAAGAGAGATGAAGGATAAAACCTAATTAAATTTAAAGACATTAATGAAGCAAAAGATGGCTCAATGAAATATTAATAAATTGACAGTCCAGCGTCTTCATGGAGTGAGGGTGGATTACCTCCCCTCAGTCCCGGTGCTTCCAGAAACCCCGGCAGCCCGGCCCACCTCTCACAGCTGCTGCCATGCCAACCCTGACCCAGACCAGAGATTCGGAAGTCTCTGACATGTCCTAATTTCTTGGAACTGCAATTCCAGTAGCAGTAGCAATTCCAGTTTAGATGGAAAAGTAACATAGGAGTCAACTAAACTCAACAAAAATACCCACAATAACACAGAAGGCTCAAGTAGCTTAATAAATCCTTAGACAAGGACTTAACAACCCCATGATCAGGTATAACAATTTTCACATAAAATTGATATTTTTATACTTATTGATTTTAATATTGGAGCTTTGTTATCTAATCAACTTAAACTATAGAACTGTATCAACATTTGTGGGTTTTGTCTAAATTAAAATAAATTAAAAAAATTTAAATCAGTCACTATAGTTTAAATATAGTATATTTAAAACTATAGTTTTAAATATAAAAAATTTATATTTTCTATATTTAAAAAATATAAATCAGGCACTGACATCCATTTGGTGTGAACCCATTACTCCGACCACAATGGCCATTGCTAAGACCACCAAAGATCCCAGTATTGTGGAAATGCAGTGTTGTTGACCCTTTCTCTTTCCTGTGGCCGCCACGCAGAACAGCCTGCTGGAGGCCACTCTCCTTGCCCAGCTGTGTGTTCTCCTCTCTGATTGTCCTTGCTCTCTTTCGCGGGTGAATCTGGCATCATTGGACACTTTCCTTAACTTTCCTTAGGGCTGGGTCAAATTTTTCTCATTCTTAGTTCCTGTAATGGCACAGATGGATAGGACCTTTGCACCTGCTCCTCTCCCACCTTGAATATTGACCTCCATTTTTTTATTTCATAGACTCCTGCACATACTTTGGCTTCCAGAAGGAATGGATCTTCCTGCAGGAGTCCCTCTTTAGGCATCTGATTTAGTCTGTGTTTCCTCCTGACAAAAGTTTACTTACTTGCTTGATTTTTTTGATTTTGATACAAAAATGTTTTTCTGATTACCCCTCCCTTTAGCCCCCCTCTTCTCAGACTTAGTCTGTTCAGACCCTCACCTTCATTCCTGAGAGGGCTTGGGTCTCTGAGGCATCTGGGAGACACATTCCTGCATCACGTAAGCCGGACCCGAGGCAGAGTGGAAGGCATTGTGTCCTCCCATGAATGGAAACACAGTCTGGTTCATTCTGACAGCCTGCTCTCAAAATATGCAGTTCTCTATTCTTTCCTTTTAAGAATGCAATGGTATTTCTATTTTTCCCAAATTAATTTGCATCGATTCATATTGTTATTTTAAAATTTACATAATTAAAATGCACATGTAAAGAAAGTGAACTTTCAAGATGTGGGGAATTTCTTTGGGTCTCAAGTGGTCTATTACAGTCACCACAAGCTGGTACTTGGCAGTCAAAGCCCTCACAGCACCTAGCATTCTAATGTTTGACACCCATGCTGACACTTGCTTTCTTGGAGCCAGGGTGGAGGGGGTGGGGTGGGGTGGTTTACAGAGTCAAGAGGTTTCTATTCACCAAATTAAAGTGCTCCGTAGTGGGTTGTTTAATGTAAGTTGGCAGGAGGACCCGCATGTGAAAGCAGAACTCTGGGACAGTGCAGGGCCGCGGGGCAGTTTCCAAACTCCGAGATACATATGCTCAGCAATTATGGTCCTGAGGTTGAATGTGACCCTGTGGATAGTACTGGGTATGTGCTTGCTGTGTGTGTACACGCACCCATATGTGCATGTGGGTGTGAGTGTGTCAGCTCCTATGCACACCTGTGTCTTTGTGTGCCTGTCCCTGTGTCTCTTCTCTTGGCAGATCTCCACTCCTGCCGTTAGTCCCTGTTCTGATGAGGATCACAAAGAAACCCCAACACCTTCTCCAGCCACACTGCACAGTCCTCAAAATTTGTTTAAATGAACTTTCAGCAACAAGTACTCATGCAAACAACACATAAATTATACATCTATCCATCTACTAATATAACATCAACGCCTTTCTCTAAACAACATACATATGCTGGCTGATACAGATAATGTATGTGCTGCCTAATACACATACTGAAGCTTTAATATAGGTGCAAACATACTCACACTCAGCACACATATATAAACATATATAAACCCCTCACACACATATACACATACCACCACATATACACATACATACCACACACATACAGTCACACATGCGGACTCACATACCTACAATCATCCATTTCAGTCCTAAAAGGTCCAGTTAGTGAATAAAAAGTGTGGGAATGGTTGTGCTGGTTTTATTTAGAAACCAAATTATTTCATACAAGATTTTTCTGCTTGTAATTATATGCAGTTTATGGACTGATAATTCTTACATTCAAAACAAATCATTAACCATGAGCTCTTCTTTGCATATTTCATTCTCCCTTTTAGTTTTCTGTTCCCCCAAGCTTATGCCAAGTTGAAAGTGTGAAAATTAATATACAGAAACCCTACTTAAATGAGGGTCCATGCAGGCACAACAAGCAAACTAGAGGATTAATAAGTTTTCATCTTCTACTGGAAAACAGTTGCTTTTTTCCCCATGCAGTCTGATGAAGAGGAGGTTCCTCTCTACCCAGCAACAGTTCGGCCAATCGGAGATGTGATAGTCAAGCCAGTGACAAGACACCACACATCAAACTTCCAGTTTCCTCCAATCAGCTCTTTAGCTACAATAGTCCTTCCAAAATCCATGCAAGTGGTTTGCCAGCTTTTGTTCTAAAAAGAAGTGTTATTCTAATGAGACACCTCATTGCACCTTCCAAACTGTCTGTTATTGTTTCTGTGAGCATATTTTGTTGGTAAAAAAAGACTGTTTGTCTTTTGTTTGAAGACAGAAAAGGGAAATAAATGTATCTGAAACATGCATTTTCCGTTATGAAAGAAGCATATCTAGTTAATTAAAATACAAACATAAAGAGTGAGCACTCCTTGGGAAGGTGGGAGGCACCGGCCCCTCCCACCGCCGAGATGTGATCCCGGGGGCCGCACTCGTGTGCGGCCTCTCCACAACTGCACAAGCGTGAATCCAGACTCAGCAAAACCTCTTTCGGCATGGGCAACTCCTCGCAGAATGTCTCCTGCCTGAGAACTAAGCCTCGGCCCCGTGCCCGCCCAGGAGGGGAAAGGTATTTCTCTCTCTCTCGCCTCTTTCTCTCTGGGGATGAAGGGCGCGGTGTCCGCCATATTAAGACGACCACAGATTGGGTTTTCAAGCCTGCAATGATCCAATATCTGGAAGAAATCTCCCTGGACTTTGTGTTAAAGTACAGAAATTCAAAACCGTGCGGTCGCTACTGCGGCCGCGTGACCTTATTTGTCTTCACAGTAGGTCTGAATCTAGTGGGGTACTCCTAACAACAATAGTGAGGTTTGTGTTGAAATATTGAATGTAACCAAAGTAAACAGAATGTAAAATGAAACTTATCAGTTACAAGGTAGGGGGTGGGGGGGGCGGGATGGGAGGTGTACTGTGTGGGTTTTTTTGGTGGTGGTATATGGGCACTGGTGAAGGGATGGTTGTTTCAGCATTGTATAACTGAGACCTAAGCCTGAAAGCATTGTAATCTTCCACATGGTGATTTAATAAAATAAAATTTTTATTAAAAAATATATATATATATAAAAAAGAGTGAGCACTAGCCAGAGACCTGGAGAGGAAAGTTGGAGTGCTGTATACAACACAACTGGTATAGAGAGATACTCTATATACTCTATATACTCAGTACTCAACAAGCAACATATTTTGGTTCAGGGATATGGGAATCCATCAGTGATGGATGTATCATCCAGGGAGACAGAACATTTTTGTTGGCTTTTTTTGTTTGGTTTGGTTTGGGGGCCATACCCAGTGGTGCTGGGGCATACTCCTGGTGTTGTGCCCAGGGATCACTCCCGGTGGTGCTCAGGGGACTACATGGGATACCGGGGATCAAACTCTGGTTGACCACATGCAAAGAAGCACCCAATTCTCTGTACTATCACTCCAGTCTCTGGAGAACAGTTTTGGAGATCAGAGAAATAAGTGGTGCTGCCATGCAGGGAAATGAGGAAGAGGGATACAACAAAGTCCCTCTTTGTTGTATAGGAAATAGTTTGGACTTGAGTGACAGCTTTCTATACCAGCAGTAACTAATGGCCACAACTTATTAGTGCCTTAAAGCCAAACTAACATATCCCCTTACAGTTCTGCACATCAGAACTCGAAGATGGTTTCAGTGGACAAATTTTTAGAGAGCAGAAGAGTACAGGCTTCAGAAGAGTACAGAAGAAACCATTTCTGGAGTCTAGGAACAAAATCTACATCTGTGTCTTTTCTACTTCTAAAAGCCATCCACATTTTCCTCTTACGTTTTTAAGCACCATGATTTGTGATACAGTTAAGATACGGTTTCATGCATGCAATGTTCCACCTCCACAATCTCCCCACTAGTATATCTCTCCCTTACCCCAAGCTCCTCCTGCTGTCCCCAGCTATGTAAAGCTCAATTCTGCAGTCCAATACTCAGACTCTGCTCCTTTGGGTCACTTGTTGTTTCTTTGCTATGTTTCTTTTATTTGTATTTTTTTAAAAAAATTATTTTTAATGAATCACCGTGAGGTACAGTTACAAACTTACAAACTTTCGTGACTATGTTTCAGTCATACAATAAATGAGTACCCATCCCCCCACCAGTGGCCATTCTCCACCATCAATGGTCCCAGTATCCCTCCCATCCCCTCACCCCCCTGCCTCTGTGGCAGGCACATTCCCTTTCACTCTCTCTCTCTCTCCTTTTGAGTGTTATGGTTTGCAATACTAAGTGTTCACCATGTTCGGTCCATACTCTACTTTGAGCACACATCTCCCACCCTGAGCAAGCCCTCCAAGCATCACTTACTTGGTGATCCCTTCTCTACTTCAGCTGCCTTTTCCCCCACATGTGAGACTGGCTTTCAAGCCATGGAGCAATCCTCCTGATCCTTATCTCTCCTATCCTTGGGTGTTAGTCTCTTATTATGTTACTTTATATTCCACAAATGAGTGCAGTCATTCTGTCTGTCCCCCTCTTTCTGGCTCATTTCACTTAGCATGATACTCTCTATATTAATCCACTTATATGCAAATTTCATGACTTCATCTTTTCTAACAGCTGCATAGTTTTCCATTGTGTAGACATACTAGTGTTTCTTTAACCATTCATCTGTTCTCAGGCACTCGGGTTTATTCCAGATTTTGGCTATAATAAGTAGCGCTGCAATAAACACACAAGTGCAGATATTATTTCTACTGTAATTTTTTGCATCTTCAGGATATATTCCCAGAAGTGGTATTGCTGGGTCAAATGGGAGCTCAATTTCTAATTTTTTGAGAAATGTCCATATTGTTCTCCAAAAGGGCTGAACCAGTCGGCATTCTCACCAGCAGTGAAAGAGAGTCCTTTTCTTCCCACATCCACGCCAACACTGGTTGCTTTTGTTCTTTTGGATGTGTGCCAGCCTCTCTGGTGTGAGATGATATCACAATGTTGTTTTGGTCTGCATATCTCTGATGATTAGTAATGAAGAGCATTTTTTCATGTGCCTTTTGGCCATTTGGATTTCTTCTTTGAGAAAGTTTTTGTTCATTTCATGGCCCCATTTTCTGATGGGATTGGATGTTTTCTTTTTGTAGAGTTCAGCCAGTACCTTATATATCCTTGATATTAACCCCTTATCAGATGGGTATTTGGTGAATATCCTTTCCCATTCTGTAGACTGTCTTTGTATTCTGGTCACTGTTTATTTTGAGGTACACAAGCTTCTTAGTTTAAGATAGTCCCACTTGTTTATCTCTGTTTCCACTTGTTTGGCCTTTAATCTTTTAAGATACCTTTAGTTTCAATGTTGTGGAGGGTTTTGCTAGCTTTTTCTTCAATGTACCTTATGGATTCTGGTCTGATGTTGAAGTCTTTAATCCATTTTGATCTGACTTTTGTGCATGGTGTTAGATTGAGGTCTGAGTCCATTTTTTTTTGCATGTAGCTGACCAGTTTTGCCAGAACCATTTGTTACAGAGGCTTTCCTTGCTCCACTTCACATTTCTTGTTCCCTTATCAAAGATTAGATGATCATATATTTGAAGGTGTGTATATTCAACCCTATTCCATTGGTCTGTGTCTCTGTCTTTGTTCCAATACCATGCTGTTTTAATTATTACCACCTTGTAATAAATTTGAGGTTGGGGAAGGTGATGCCTTCCATCTTTTTTTCTCCAAGAATTGCTTTGGCTATTCACGGGGGTTTGTTGTTCCATATGAACTTCAGGAGTGTTTGATCAATTTCTCTGAAGAATATCATGGTATATTTATAGGGATTGCACTGAATCTGTATAATGCTTCGGGGATTATTGCCATTTCAGCAATGTTAATTCTCCCAATCCATAAGCAGGGGATGTGTTGCCATTTCTTCATGTCCTCTTTTATTTCCTGAAATAGCGTTTTGTAGTTTTCTTTGTACTGGTCCTTTGCCTCCTTAATTAAGCTGATTCTGAGGTATTTGATTTTCTGAGGCATGATTGAGAATGGGGTTGCTTTATTCATATTGCTTTCTTTTCTCTCATTATTTGATATATAAGAAAGCCATGGACTTTTGGGTATTGATTTTATAGCCTGCGACTTTACTATACAAGTCTATTGTTTCTAGGAGCTTCTTGGTAGAATATTTAGTGTTCTCTAAATATGGTATCATGTCATCTTGCAAACAGTGAGAGCTTGATTTCTTCCTTTTCTATCTGGATGCCCTTAATATCTTTTTCTTGCCCAACCGCTATTGTAAGTACTTACAGTACTATATTGAACAGAAGTGGTGAGAGTGGGTATCCTTGTCTTGTCCCTGATCTTAGAGGGAAGGCTCTTATTTTTTTCCCCATTGAGGATAATGCTTGCCATAGGCTTCTGGTAGATGGCTTTGACTATGTTGAGGAAAGTTCCTTCAATACCCATTTTGCTGAGAATTTTCATCATTAATGGGTGCTGGATCTTGTCAAATGCTTTCTCTGCATCTATTGATATGATCATATGGTTTTATCATTTCATTTATTGATATGATGGATTATGTTGATTGACTTGCAAATGTTAAACCTTCATTCACCCGGGATGAATCCCACTTGGTCGTGGTGTATGATTTTTTGATGAGTTGTTGGATTCTATTTGCTAATATTTTGTTGAGGATCTTTGAATCTGTATTCTTCAGTTATTTCGGCCTGTAGTTTTCTTTCTTTTTTTTGTGGTGTCTCTTTTTGCTTTTGGTATTAGGGTGATTTGTGCCTCATAGAAACTATTTGGGAGTGCTACTGTTTTTCAAATTTCTTGGAAAATCTTGAAAAGGACTGGCAATAGGTCCTCTTTAAATGTTTGGAAGAATTTGCTAGTGAATCCATCTGGACCTGGGCTTTTGTTTTTGGGAAGACTTTTGATTACAGTTTCAATTTCCTTGATAGTAGTAGGTCTATTCAGGTATTAAAAATCTTCTTGCTTCAGCCTTGGGAGGTTATAGGAATCCAGGAATTTATCCACTTCCTTTAGGTTCTCTTGTTTTGTGGCATATAGACTTTGAAAGTAATCTCTGATGATCTTTTGAATTTCTTTGGTTTCTGTTATGATGTCCCCCTTTTAATTTCTGATTCAGTTTATTAGAGTTCTCTCTCTCTTTGTGAGTCTTGCTAGTGGTTTATAAATCTTGTTTATTTTCTCAAAGAACCAGCTCCTGGTTTCATTGATCTTTCACGTTGGCTTTTTGGTTTCCATGTCGTTAATTTCTGCTCTAAACTTTATTATTTCTTTCTTTCTGCCTTGTTTGGGCTCGTTTTGTTGGTCCTTTTCTAAGATCTTGAGCTGTGAAGACAAATTATTTGTGTGGGCCCTTTCTTCCTTCCTGAGAAATGCTTGCAGAGCTATACATTTCCCCCTTAGCACTGCTTTAGCTGTGTCCCACAGGTTCTGGTAGCTCGTGTCTTCATTCTCATTTGTTTCCAAGTATCTTTTGATTTCTTTCTTGATTTCCTCCCTGACCCAGTCATTGTTAAAAATTGACTTGTTTAATTTCCAGGTGTTTGATTTGATTCTTCATGTCTGTGTGTGATTAACTTCTATCTTCAGTGTGCCATGGTCTGAAAAGATAGTGGACACAATTTCCATCTTCCTGATTCTATTGAGGTATGTTTGTGTCCCAGCACGTGGTCTATCTTGGAAAATGTTTCATATGCACTGAAAAAGAATGTGTATTTGGTTTTTTGGAGGATGGAAATCCCTGTATACATCTATTAGCCTCTCTCTTCTATTTCTTCCTTCAAAGCCAGTGCTTCCTTGATGAGTTTTAATCTTGCGGGTTTATCCAGAGCTGATAAGGTGGTGTTGAAGTCTCCAACTACTATTGTATTGCTACCAATGTCCTCGTGGAGTATTTGATATGCCAAAAAACAGTAACAACAAGTCTCACAATAGAGATGTTACTGTTGCCCGCTAAAGCAAATCGATGAGCAACGGGATGACAGTGACAGTGACCAATGTCCTCCTTGAAGTCTATTAGCAGTTGTTTTAAGTATTTAGCTGGTCTCTCACTTGGTGCATATATGTTTAGGAGTGTGATTTCTTCCTGCTGTATATAACCCTTGATTATTAAAAAATGGCCTTTGCTCTCACTTCTAATCTTTTCTACCTGAAATCTATGTTTTCGGATACTAGTATGGCCACCCCGGCTTTTTTGAGGGAGCTGTTTGTTTGCAGGATTGTTTTCCATCCTTTGACTCTGAATCTGTATTTTCTGACTGCTCAGATGTGTTTCTTGTAGACAGCTGAATGTTGGGTTCAGTTTCTGAATCCATTTTGCCACTCTATGTCTCTTAATTAGTGCATTTAGACCATTGACATTGAGAGAGATTATTGTCATGGGATTTTGTGTCACCTTTCTGTAGAGGTTTGTTGTGCTTGTAAGGTGTTTTTTTTTTCTTACAGTGGTCTCTTTAGTCCTTCTTTTAAGGTTGGTTTTGAGTCTACGAAGTCCCTGAGCTGTTGTATATCCATGAAATAGTGTATTTTTCCTTTGAGTCTGAGTGAGAGTTTAGCCGGATATAGTATTCTTGGTGAGGCATTCATTTCATTGAGTTATTTTTCACTATATCCCACCATTGTCTTCAGGCTTGGAAGGTTTCCTCTGACAAGTCTGCTGTAAATCTAAGGGGTGCTCCGTTGTATGTGACTTCCTTCTTTGACCTTGCTGTTTGCTGTATTGTGTCTCTATCTGTGGTACCCATCATTCTATTATATGTCTTGGAGCCTTTTTATTAGGATCTCTTTCAGCAGGTACCCTTCCTGCTCCTTGGATCTGGATGCCTGCATTCTCCAGCTCTGGGAACATCTCAGCAATGATATCGTTAACTGTTGCTTTTTCATTGGGATTGCCTCCCTGTCCTTCTGGTACTCTGATAATTCTTATGTTTCTCTTGAGTTCATCCCCGAGGTCTCTGACTCGGTTAGAGCTATTTTGAGGTCTTCCTCATTGTGTGTTTTTGTCTGTATGCTTTCTGCAGCTCATTTTCAAGCTCACTAATTCTGGCTTTGGCTGTAGTAATTCTACTGTTTGAGGGCACCTACTGAGTTTTTTATTTTATCAACCGAATCCTTTATTAGTGACACTTTTGTCTGTAGCTTTATTATTTCTCCTATATTTTCTTGGCTGTCTGTTCCACTGTTTCTTTCATGTCCTCCTTTAATTTACTGGATGTCTGTTCCATTGTTTCTTTGAGTTCATTGGTAATCCTCATCATTTCATCTCTGAATTCTTTACTGGAGAGATTTTATTTGTGGGTCATTCCTGTTGAGGCTTCTGGACTCCTTTCTTCATCATCTTCTCGTGGTGGGTATTTGCACTGCTCTTTCATGTTGTTGTGGTAGTGTGGATGTGGGACCCTCCAATTCACTATCAGTGTATCCCTCTCGCTGAGAGAAAGGATTCGGAATGAGTTCAGTAGATGCTGGTCACCTTTTCCCCTTTTTAGAATACTACCTTCCTCTTTGGTTACTCTGTGACATATGTGAGGCCTCTGCTGAAGCTTCAGAGGGTATGTTCTTTTATACTAGTTCAGTTTCTTGTGTTCACCGTTATTTTGGTGAGATTGGAATAGGCTACTGGACTATTGGCCTAATGTGATTGGGATAGCCAGGATGTTCTCCTCAGAATTAGGTAATGGAGATTGAGATGTGAGTAGAGAGTGCCAGGAAGTGGGAAAATAACTGCAGCTCACTTCTGATGCAGTCCTAACGCTTGCTGGGGAATCCCTCTGGCCCGGGTGCTGTGGGACACCTTGGCCGAGGGAGGTGGTGGTTCTTGTAGTTCCCTGGGTCTGTTTTCTGGGCACGCCTGCTATGTTTCTTAGTATCCCACATACAAGCAAGATCATTCTGTACCCATGTGACCGACTTACTCAATGTGATACTCTCCAGATACATCCACATAGCAGCAAATTTCATCTTTCCTTACAGTTGAGTAATATTCCATTGGGTATCTGTACCACGGTTTCCTTACCAAGTCATCTATTCTTAGATTCGGGTTATTTCCAGACTTTTGGCTACTGTGAATAAGTGCTACAATAAACATAAGAGTGCAAATATCTTCTCTCAATGAGTTTTTGAGCCATAGGGATAAGAGACCAAGAAATGAAATTGCCGGGTCATATTGAAATCAATTCTTAATATTTTGAGAAGTAAACATACTGTTTTCTAAAATGCTGTACCAGTTGATATTCCCACCAGCAGAGGGTGAAGGTTCCTTTCCCCCCTACACACCCTCTAACACTGGTTGTTTTTATTCTTTGTGATGAGTGCCAGAACCACTGGTGTGTGATGATAGCTCATTGTTTTGATTTGCATTTCCCTGATGATAAGGGATACAGCGTACTTTTTTTAATGAATGTATTGGCCATCTGTTTGTCATCTTTGAGAAATTTCTCTTCATCTCTTCTCCCCATTTGTTTTCCACGGGGTTGTTTGTGTCTTTCTCACTAAGTTTTACCAGTGATTTATGTATCTTGGATATTAACCCTTGTTATACGAGTGGTGGATAAATATTTGCTCCCCTGTTTATTCTGGATACAGTTTCTTTTGCAGTCCAGAAGATTCCTCTTCCCTCTCTTTTCAATGCTGGAACATCAACTCATTCTCAGGCTGCCATATCTTGACTTTCTTCTCCCCCTTAAAGGACCCTCATGACCATTTTGGACCCTCCTAGATGATGAAGGATGATGGTCTTCCTTTTTTCTAATGAGCAACTATAATTCTATGTCACCATTACCATGTCAGGCAAATAATCACAGATTCCTGGGATTAGGTCAAAGATATCTCTGGGGCTTAGCCATGTAAAGAGTTTGTGTTTTTTTCCTGTTTTATTTGTGTGTGGGGGTGGGGGGCAACTGCTGAAGAACTCCTCATGGATAATAATTTAGACTTAGAAGTGCTCTGGGTATTCCCAGTTCTGGTCAAAGCCCCACATCAGAGGAGCAGCCCCTGGAACCTCATCTGTCCTGGGGCTCTTCTAAACCACAGTATCCGTCCAGGAATTCTGTCTGTTTGGCTGCTTCTGCCTGGGGAATCTCCACTAACTTGGCCTTTACAGCAATCTGAAATATTCAAAGTTATGGGTTTATAGGTCCTGAATTTATAGCACAGTGGGGAAGGCACATTCCTTGCACGCAACACCCCACATGGTTTCTTGAGCACTGCTAGAAGTGATCCCTGAGGACAGAGCCAGGAGTAAGCCCTGTGAATAGCCAGGTGTGATCCAAAACCCAAAAAAGAAAAAGGTAAAAAGTTCTGGGTTTAGTAAGAGAGTAAAATGGTAAAATGCTTTTCATCCAAGGCTTTTGAAAGCAGAAGAGAACCCCAAATGCCTTAGAAGTTGTTATGACTTGGCTGGCTTTGTATCTTTAAGAGAAGAATGCATAGCTTTGCCAGTCCCTTCTTTATTTCCCACCAACTTGATCTCATTTGCTTTTACACTCAATCTCAAAGTCATCTTCATGGAATTATTGACTCTCATGTTAAGTAATACAGATCGATGTTCTTGTATAATGAATGGTCTTTGGAAAGGAAGAGGCGATGTCTGTCCTATTCAACTGTTTATACAGGCTGGTAGATAAGGTGCCATGCAATGACAGTAATCAGAATCAAACCACTTTTGCCAATTAGCACAAATTAGTTAAAACAAACAAACAAAATACCCATTGGCCAAATTGGAAAATCTTTGTGTTAGGGATATCTTCATCAATACTTGAATCTCAGCTCTAGAAGCTTGCACTTAGGTTAAGCTTACGCCTTATACTGTAAGTGTTGCTGTAGCATCTGAAGACTTCGGGCAGGAGGTACATGCGAACAGGGAAAGCTCCTTCCTGAGGGTCTGGGCAGGAGTCAGAGCTCAGACTCTGGATCCTGGTTTCTAAGAGAGGGAGCTGTGCATGGTGGGTTTGGGTGCCCATGGAATCTTTAACTACTGTGTTCTTCTTGACCCTCAGAGTAAAGTTGTCTTCTGGGAGGTAGAGGGGACAAATTAGTGCTGTTGTGTTGAGACTGAGTCATTCGAGAAAGATCAGCTGGGATTTTAGGCTCTGGAGTTTTAGGTTTTCCAGTCTTCCTACAGCAATTGTTATCTCAGTGATACATCTTTTGTGTAATCATGGTCAGAACAATTATGGGTTACTCTCTGATAAACTGGAAGAGAGGGTTCCGCCAAGAAGACTATAATGAATAACAAAAAGTCTGTATTCATAAATAAAACGTACATGCATTTTATTTGTTCAGTTCTTCTCTGACCTGGTTGTCTGGTGTTCTAATAATTCTCTCCATTTCTTTTTCAATTTTTATCAGTTCATTTCTCTCTCTTTCTTTCTCTTTCTTTTTCTCTCCTTCCTTCCTTCCTTCCTTCCTTCCTTCCTTCCTTCCTTCCTTCCTTCCTTCCTTCCTTCCTTCCTTCCTTCCTTCCTTCCTTCCTTCTTCTTTCCTTCCTTCCTCCTTTCTTCTTTCTTTCTTTCTTTCTTTCTTTCTTTCTTTCTTTCTTTCTTTCTTTCTTTCTTTCTTTCATGAAACAAGATAGTTTTATTTAATAAACTTTTCTTGGAAAGATGCTGATGCAGCAGTAGCAACAGGAAAATCCTCTTTTGCACTAACAATGTGAATGGAGAAAGAGAGAGAGGTAGAGAGAGAGAGAATATGTGTTCAAAAGAGAATGTGGACTTCTCCAGAGTGGAAAAAAGAAACAAAGAGACATGAGTCAGACAAGCAATTTACATGTTCAAAAGAGAACAGGGGCTTGAAGAACAAGTCTCATTTTTTTCCTTTTTAAAATTTTTTTCTTTTTGGGTCACACCTGATGCACAGGGGTTACTCCTGGCTTTGCACTCAGGAATTACTCCTGAGTAATTGTGCTCACGGGACTATATGGGATGCTGGGAATCAAATCTGGGTCGGCTGTGTGCAAGGCAAACGCTCCACCAGCTGTGCTGTCGCTCCAGCCCCTACTTCCTTTTTTTAAAAAATCATTTTTAAGTGCCATTTTAATTCTGTATTCTATTTGTCCTTCCCCATTAAAAAAATTTCATTCAATTTGAGACATTTCTTTGTACTCAAAAACTTGGAATTGGTAAATAATTGCTAAAAACCCCCATAAACTTAATGCAATACATGCTTGGAAGCACTCAACACAGTAAAGTAATAAAAGTGTGGAAACACTTAGCTTGATGTGGAAACACTTAACTCTAAGATGGTCAGAACTCCATCTTAGAGTTCAATGAGAGCTGCACCAAGAGAAGCAGAAAGCTGAAATTCTCTTGGATTAAGCCAATCATCACCCGTTGCTGAAGCTCATGTGGGCAAGCTTCAGTTCGGTCTTCCTGGGTGCCATTGCCAGCTATGACTGGAGGAACTGCAAATGGCCAGCTCTGCAGAGGGGGGCCTGCACAAAGGGGTCCTGTTTCCCCTTTAACCTCTACAGTTCCAGCACTTTCTCTGAGGTCCTAAAACTACACTGTGCTGGAGCTCAGCTGTTTGGATGTGATTACTGGTGATGCAGTTTGAAACCAGTTGCCCAGAATATTCCAGTTTGGTGGACTGATGGTCTTGTACTCAAGTTCTTGAAGCTGAACCCAGAGCAAAACACTGTAACAGTCCTTTGTCCTTGAAGGAAAGAGATAAATTTTCCACGTGAAAATTTACCTTCCTTGGAGCAGAAGGAAAGAAAATATCCCTATCAGCATAGATGAGGAATTAAGCCCAACAAGAACACACAACAAGTACTGGAGCAACACTATATCAGGGAGGGCATTTGCCTTGCATATGGCCAACTCGGGTTAGATCCCCACCAACCCTTATGGTCCTCTCAGCTCACCAGGAGTGATCCTTGAGCACAGATCCAGAAGTAAACCTTGAGCATTACAGGGTGTGCCCTCAACCTCTGAAAAAAATGATTAGACAACAAAGTCTGTTAATCTTCACAAATTTACAAAACGTCCCTTCTTCTCAATTCTTTGTCTCAAACATAAAGCCTAAACTTCACTGGTCTCTTCCTTAGGTCTTCTATCTTAGGGGGTCTTTCTAATTGTGAAATTAAATGGGTCTTTTCCTCAGGCTAATCTGTCTTGGATCTACTTGCTGAGTAGACTCTCTAGAAGAACTGAAAGAGAAAGGAGGAGACTTTCCCCTCCCGACACTGGTGTCACTAACCACCAACATAACCAGAACTCTAGTGAAATGCCTTGGCCACGGGCATTCACAGGTCATAACTTCAAACCTCTTAAGAACACAGACTGCAGGTCTGTTTTCTCACCAAGTCTGGACCGTTCCTCTCTAAGTTATGTGCTGTGTGTGTTCTTCCATCATGAAGGAACAGTCGGGAGCTGGAGCTTGTTAACCTGGTCATGAAGATTAAAGGCGGGGGTGACTAGCTGCCAAGTACACATGTGGACAGATGCAGACTTGCCTGATCAAGTTCATTGGGAATGGTTTAGAGCCGTTTTTCTTGGCCTTTTCCCAATCATGGCCCCTGCTAAACTTGTTTTCTTCCTGTGCCCCCTGTTCTACCAGTTGGCTCTCTCACGCTACTCTCCCCTACTCTCGTGCTGTGGCTCCCCGTTTATACAATTTCCACCTGGAGTCTCCGTAGACTGTCCTTCCTGGGAGCCTAGAGAGAACATATAGTTCCAGCTGAGACAATGTAGGTAATGTGAATATTGGTGGTCATTGCAAATATCTATATTTTTTTCTGTTTATTGGAATTATTTCACAACAAAAAATGAGGGGGAGGGAGAGACAGGTGGGATGAGGACCTTTTAAACTCCTAGGTTTGGGGCTAGAGTCCTGAGTAACAGGTAAGGAACTTGCAGCTGACCCCAGTTCAATACCCAGCACCCTATGGGCTCCAGAGCCTGCCAGGAGTGATCCCTGAATGCAGAGCTAGGAGTAAGTCCTGAGCACAACCAGGTGTGCTCCTCCCCCAAGTATATATATACACACATACATATATATATTATACTAAGTAAAACAAATCCCTAGGATCTATCTTGCTTTCATCTCTAACTACAGAGGTCAAACCTCCTCCAGTCACTAAGAGAAGACACACCCATTTGCCCCAGGGCTGACTTCCTCTGTCCCACAAAAAAAGGGCAAGAGTCTTCTCAATTAAACTTTCATTCTCTTTGGCAATGATCAACTTTCATACTTTTTCCTTTTCCCGAATGTCTGGATCGATGTGGAGCTCAGAGTGCATTAACAAATATCATTTCAAAGTGGATTGGCTAATTGTCCCTCCAATGTGTTTGTCATGAGGTTCAAAAATCAAGCTGGGTCGGCAGAAACTGAGTAACTGATCTCCCTGTCAGCCACTTGGGTGTTGCGGGCTTTTAGTTTGTTCCTTCCTGTGGCAAGTATTTCATAGGCATCATCGAGTTCTGAGTGTGCAAAGCTGAGTGAAACCTTCACTGTTTTCCAGAAGTTTACAGGGAAACCATGATGTGAATCAAGAGTCTTTTATTCCCAGCTCACTTTTGCTGGGAGAGGTTGGCTGGGGTCACGCGTTCCAGAGGCCCCAACAATACCAGGCAGCTCTCGAGTATTATGAGACTGGGTAATCTGTGATGCTCAAGACCAGTTGTCACCAAGGAGAGATCTGGATGGAGCATTTCTCCCTACCTTGCTCCATAAAAAACAACGCTGAAGGGGATCACTGGATTTCTAGAGGCTGCTCAGGTGCTTCAAGCACCTATAGGCCCTTCCCCGACCCACCTCCCCTTCTCTTTTGGGGTTATTTTGTATCATCTCCAAAGAACTTCACTTGTGGAGGATCCGAATATCTTTTCTTTAATTCCATTTTTCTCTCTGAGTACTGTTGGGTGCCAATACCTCAGAACTGCTCTAGAAAACAAAACTTCCCCATGTGTGAGGCTAAGACCCCCACTCCCACCCCCAAACAATATCAGGGATTCACAAGGCCTGGCTCTGAAACAGTTGCTTTAAGAGCACTGCAACCTTGCTGATGATTCTTTAAATGAATTAGGCTCGCATGATTTCACAAAGGCCAAGGGAATCAACCAATGGCCTTCTCCAGAAAGAAAGGTAACTTCAAAATGTTGGAAGAAGGAGAGAGGAAAAAAAAGTTTTATTTTTCCAGGTAGAAGGGCTGATTTTAATCAGAAGAAATGAGCTGGTGACACCTTGTCTATTACTCTCTCGGTGCTAATTCACACACACTCATGCACCCAATGTATTTTGACACATACACAACTCACTCTCAAACACACTCACACTCCTGCACACTCATACACACAAGCATACTGACACATGCGCTTGCATTTACATGCACACACACCTTATGAAAACTCCTCAATGGACCCTCTTGCTTTATTTAAGACCCTTTATTAAGACCACAAAGGACCTGGTGTTTCCTGAGCCTCAGGCACATGGGTAGAGGTTGCCATCTAGTAATATTTAGAAGAACCCGATAGTACTCACTTCACATTCTGTTCTCTTCACTTTCCTTTGCTGACCAGTGTTCAAATAGATGCTCACTTTATTTGAAACCAAGTAAAATTTTATCCTTCGCTAAGAAACTCCAAGTCTCTGAGTCTATCAGAAACTCATTTTAAGTCCCAGAACCTTTCCTTTTGACATCTAACAAGTCCCTGGGGAGAACATGTGGGAATGAGAGCTCAGGACGGGAATTTGGGAAAAAATGAGAGTGGGGAGTATATCACAGCCTCCTCATCTGGGACACGCTGGGAAGTTTGCAACCACGAAAAGGCAGTGTCTCAAATGAAGGACTCATGACTTAGCAATCAACCCTTGGTGTGTTACAGGACAGATATTCACAAGAGCAAGTTTTAAGGGCAAATAATTGGAAACGGGCCAAATGTCCAGTAGTCTAAAATTGAACATGTAAAGGGCAGCATAGTCACCATTTGGCAAAAACAGTCCATTGAGATTTGCCTCCGAATGTGGATTAACCTCCCCACAGACACAAAGGGATAAAACGAATTGCGGAGGAATCCACGTACTTGCTACCATCCAGAAAATGTTTAATGATGTACAAAGCTTACGAGGAACACACGCCTGAGTTCTCACATGCCCAGTGAGTCTGTGGGTTGAGGGAGTCTACAGTGGATGTGCCAAAGAGGTGTTAAGGAGAGGAGGTTTGGGGGTGGGTGAGTCATAAATGTTTATCTCTTCATTCTTGTATTGCTGGAGTAACTAATAATATGAGTATGTCTAATTGAATCTTTGTATAGATACACATACTAAATGCAATGAAGAAAAATGTAACTCAAATGAGGCAAAATGTGCTGCTGTGAGAATTCACTGTTGTTCACAGGCCACAAACTGAATGAGCAGAATTTTGCATCTATAAACATCCAGAACCTCAATGTGGTTCAGTGGCTTAAAAGGACACTCAGGGTAAGTGTAGGTCCATGAGCTTAATAAACCTGATGGCACAGCTGATCTTTACATCTGCCTTTGGTGACGTCTCTGTGTCTTTCCAGAGAATTCTGAAGGAGTCCTTCAGTGTGGCTGTTTTTCATTTTCTTTAAATGGTTTATTTTTACAACTGTTGACATTTTTCCAGTTTTGTTGGGGATAATTAACATATATCATGTATAAGTTTAAGACATACTGCAGAAGTTTGAGTTACATATATTGGGAAATGATCACTGCAATAGTGAACGTTCAGCCAACACTCATCTCATAGATACAATAGGAAGTAATGGAATAAGAAAAAAGAAAGGACATGTTCTTGGGATAAGAACACAAGGTCTACTCTCTTCACTACTTTCCTACACACTAGTTGTACACTCCTTCATATTTCTATCTTCCTTTCTTTCCTCACGCCTGCCATGCTAGGGTTCTAACCAATGGGGACATAACTGACTACAACAGGTGGTAGTTGCCTTAGTGGTTCTGAAACTGAAAGGAATAGCATTTGTTCACAGGCACTGCTTCACTGAAGACCCTGGAGATTTTAGATTTTAGATCACTGAATATTTTATTCCCCAAATGTCCAACAACAGATGAAAGGATAAAGAAATTGTGGTACACACCGGCCGAGGAGATGAAATATCCTTTTTTCTCGTTTTTTTTTCCCTTTTCAGGGAGAAGAGGCGTGGCATCCGCCATATTATGAGGTCTATTAAGCAGGTACAAACTTGGTGGCATGGGAAGGAGAAAAAAATTATGTATTTGGAATAGCGGGACGCTTGGACAGTCTCGGGCCAGGGCTGATACTGGCTCACGCTCTGTCGAGATTCAACCCGGGTGGCCGCACCTTTGTGCGGCCGCTTTGCTGCTGAACGACCAGGATCCGGAGGCCAACTAGACTACTTTTGGTTCCAGAAACTGCTTCCAGTCCATCTGTAGATTGTGAACTAAGCCATAGCCCCACGCCGGCCGAGGAGGGGAAATATCCTCGGGTTTTTTCCCCTTTTCGGGGAGAAGCGGCATGGCATCCACCATATTATGAGGACTATTAAGCAGGCACAAACTTGGTGGCACGGGAAGGAGAAAAAAAAGAGTTATGTACTTGGAACAGCGGGACTTCATATCTCTTCATTCTCAGCAATGGAAAACTAATTATCAAATGCTTCCTTGGCAGTAGGGCTGTCTTTTTTGGGGGGAAACTCCAACAACAATAGTGAGTTTTGTGTTGAAATATGGAATGTAATCAAGGTAAAGAGAAAATGAAGTGAAATTTATCAGTTACGCAGGCGGGGGTGGGGGTGGGTGGGAGGTATACTGGGGTTTTTGGTGGTGGAATATGGGCACTGGTGAAGGGATGGGTGTTTGAGTATTGTATAACTGAGACATAAGCCTGAGAACTATGTAACTTTCCACATGGTGATTCAATAAAATAAATAACTTTTAAAAAAAGAAATTGTGGCACATACACACAACAGAATACTATGCAGCCATGAGGAAAAAAATTGCTCAGCAACATGGATAAAATTGAAGGGTCTCATTTACACAAAAATAAGCCAGAGACAGAAAGACTAATACATGATTATATCACTCATTTATGGTATAGAAAGAAAAAAATCAAGGATATGGGCATATCAACCTGTAATACACCTGGTATGCTGTACAGACCTGAGACTGCAAGATTTGAGGGAGGAGTGAGAAGGAACAAATAGATTGTCAGGACATAGCACAGGAACATAAGCCAAAGTTCTCAATCACATGGGTGGCGCTAAGGGAAGCAACAAAAATAATTACTGAAAATATAACTGTCTATCAAACAATGGGGAATGATTAGAGGGGAGAAACACTGGACTGGAGTTGACATAAGAATGGGGGGAGGGTCATGGTACTTGGAAAACATTTTTTTGTTGAAAGAGTATCACACCTCTTCCTTTCAGTTTCCCCCCCACCAACGCAAGTGTGTGAATCAGTTCTCCTACTTTGTCATCTTAGCCCTTCACTGTTGCTTTTCTGTGCATCTTTGCTTTGTTTTGTCTTTGGCTTTGGGGCCACATAGCCAGCAATGCTCAGGGATTACTCCTGGCTTTGCACTCAGGAATCACTTCTAGTGGTGCTTGGCGGACCATATGGGGTGTCGGGGATCAAACTCAGTCAGCTGCATGAGAGGCAAGCATCCTACCCACTGTACTATCTATCTGGCCCCTTTGCTGTGTATCTTTAAATTACTTGTGAGTACGTTGGTGGGAGGCATGCAGTAACTTTGAAAATCAACATCAGAAACTTGAACACTTTTGTAACCTTATTACTTGCTATAATAATATTAAATCTTTCTACTAAAATAATAATAAATTTTAAAGAGATTTTACATGACCCATCTGTTCTGTTCATTACCACACAATGGAAGTTTCCCAAAAGCTTTCTTTTGGAGAGCATTTTCTTGCTTATCCACTGTTTTTGTCTGGTCCTATTGTGCCAAAAATCTATCCTCAAATGTAATTTCACTTTAATTTAGTATGTAAAGGAAATAAATATCAGGGTCTCAAAATAAGATTGGTTGAGTTCTGTGTTTTGTTAAAGCATTTGGTACCAATATTTTTGCCCACTGAGCATCTCAGAAGAGTCCACCAGACTCTTATCAGGGTGAGATCAGGCACCCAACATCAGGCTTGCAGTGTTGGGGTGCCGAGCAGCAGGGTGAGAGTGGAAAGGGGGTCAGAGCAGTCTCAGCAACATATCAGCTGGTAGTTAAATGATACTTTAACTTACTAACAAAATAAACGTATGCCAACCCCAGAGATATGCAGATTGACTTTTACAGTGACTAGAACAGAACGTAAGGATGCTTCTCCCAACCCCCCAGACCTCCACAGTTCACAAAGTAAAACTGTTCCATGTCTGCACTGAGAATCCTCCTGCTTGGGCTATCCTGGCTGTCAAGGGTTCGAACAGTCCAAGGGGAGAACTGGGGGTACCTTTTGTGGTCTTGTGATGCAATCACGTCTTAGAAATCATCTTTTGTTCACCTTGTGCAAAGAAGACATTAATGTTGAGACTAATGATCTTCAGGAATTCCAATCTAGAAGAGAAAAGCTGTATGGGAAAAGAAAGCCCAGTGAGAAGGACCAAACTGAAAAGTACTGAGGAGCAATATGATTTGCTTGATTGGAAGCTAGAAAAATAAAAATTTGATGAATCTCCAAATTGAAGGGGTTAGTACTTGTGTGGAATAGAGAGGCTCTGGTTTCTTACAATTGACTAGTGGTTCTGGGTATATTTTGCTCAAGAATCTCATCAAGAAAATGAAATTTCAGGGGCTGGAGCAATAGCATAGCGGGTAGGGCATTTTCCTTGCACGTGGTCAACCCAGGTTCGATTCCCAGCATCCCATATGGTCCCCTAACCACCACCAGGGGTAATTCCCGAGTGCAGAGCCAGGAGTAACCCCTGTGCATTGCCGAGTGTGACCTAAAAAGGAAAAACAAACAAACAAAGAAACAAAAAAGAAAACAGAAAATGAAATCTCAGATTTAACTAATAGCAAAAATCCACAGATATATTGTTCGCCAGCTGAAAAATCTGAGGTGCCCTGAGGAGGGGGACAGGCCTAGTCCCCCATTCTGCTGATGCACCAGCAGCTGCATCCATATCCTAAAAGTTGCCGCCATGCCAATGACCCAGACTTCATGACTCATCACTGAATTCTGCAAAGAGGCCAAGCTGCCCAAGATCCCAGGACCTCAGGTCTTCAGGCTGAGAACTCTGAGGTCTTAAAGTGGGAGTAGGCAGCCCCCATCTTCACCCCACCCCACCACCATACTTCCAAAAGCCCTGGCAGTCACACCCATATTCCACAAGCGCTGTGAGGTAAATGTATGGCTATTAAATACCCTGGAGATCCTGGGGCATGTGGCTGTGTACTCTGTCACGGGACATCTCCACATTCCACAATACTGACATCCACTAGGAACACACCAAGCTAGATGGGGAAGCAACACAGAAGCCAAGTAAGTTCAATGAGCAAAAACATTAACACAGAAGCTCAACTAGCATCACAGTTTAGTAAATCGTCAAACAAGGACTTAATGAGCCCCTAGCAAAATAAAAGAATTTTCACTAATTTTCTTTTACTGAAGTATTTTAGACAGTTCCATTGGAAATTTAGTGGTAACAAGCAATATAAACAAATTATTTTGTAGAGGGGGTATACTTTGGGGGTGAGAAAATGGGGACAATGGTGTGGGAAGGTCACACTGGTGGTGGGATTGGTGGTGGAATATTGAATGCTATGACAAATATATAATGAAAAAATGAGTAAACCACAATGTCTGAATAAAGGTAAAAAACAAAGTAAAAAATAGAAAATAGCTTGCTTGCATGTATCTTCTTAATATACATAATTATTTTTTGTATTTTCTAGGACATGCTACTGACATGAGAATACTTGCCAAAATAATTGCCTAAAAATAGGAATAAAAAAGATAACTTAGATGATAGCACAAGTATAGGTTCAAATACTTTATTTGACAGCAATGAGCACTCTTCCTTTTGGGTATACAATTTTAGGTAGTGGGACATAATTGAGTATTAAATCCCAAGCTAAGCCTTCATCAGATGGAAGTCCTGAAGCTAGAAAATTCAAAAGGAGATTTTTTTAAGAAGCATCTAGTAAGTCAGAGAATTAGCAGTGATGGGAGGGATGGCTGTGAGAGATAAGATCTCTGTATAAGGAGAAGTTTCCCAGAGTTTCACACCCATCATCCAGAAAGGACCCTCTTGTGAAACACATCTGATTGAGTGAAATGGAGGGGGCTGGACCTTCCATAAGACTTGATGAAATCCCTGGAGATGAATTCTATCTTTTTAAATTCATTTTCATAGTTCTTAGAACAGAAATGGGTTAATTTAAATTTTCAGCAGTGCCTTGTTTTTCTTAGTTATCTTCTCACATTTAAATAAGAAAGACATGAAAGGGACTGCCTATAGATTTTTTAAGAAGACTTTCTTGTATGTCTGCATTTTATTTTGTTTTATTTTTGAAGTAAGTTGTCGAGGTTAAAAATATTTGCGTTCTTGTGGTACAATATTACCACGCCACACCTCCCACTGGAGTCCATTAAATCACAGCTGACACCAGAGACCATTATGCCCTTTCATGCTATTCCTTGTCATGTTTGATAACCTCAATTTTGTTTTGTTTTGTTTTTCCATTAGAGTCTAAGGGTTGTCGCCATCCTGTCTGTTTCTTTGTGTTATTTCTTTTTGTACCACAGGAGAGATATCCTACAGGATTTGTCTTTCTCCTTCAGACTTCTCTTTGTGCGGCGTCTTTCAGTTCCATCTGTGTTGTAGCAAAAAAGTGATGCTTCATCTTTTCTTATAGCTAAGTAGAATTTCATGGTGTATATATACCACATCTTCTTTATCCACTCATCTGTTACTGCATCTTTGGGTTGTCTAAAATAATGGCTAATTCTAATTAATGCAGCAAGACACATAACTATGCAACATATCTTTTCAGAGTGGTGCTTTTGTGTTCTTGGAATAGATACCTAAAAGTGGAAATGCTAAATAATGGTACATATTAATTAATTTTTTGAGAAATCTCCATATTGTATTCTATAGTGGCTGGACCAATTGATATTTCCAGTGTGTGAGGGTTCCTTTTTCTTCATGGCCTAACCAATACTTTTTCTTCTGGCCATTCTTCTATATCTCCTATATGATCTAATATACCATTGATATGTACTTTTTGATAATTAATGATAAGGAGCATTTTCATGTACCCATAGCACATCTGTACATTTTCTTGGTGAAGTATCCAGTTCTTTCATTATAATTTAATGGGTTTATTTAGGGTTTTTTTGTTGTTGAACTTTGTGAATTGTTTATGTCTTTGATATTAGCTTTTACCAGTACATGGTGTTTGAAATTTTTTTTCCATTCAGTAGGATGTCTTCTTACTTCTTTATTTTACTATGCAGAGACTTCTTAGCTGATGCAAATCCCATTTTTTCACTTTCCCCCACTTGTTTCCCTTGCTAATGGAATTAAATCTCTGAACACAACACTAAAGCCAATATCATAGAGTATTTTGTCTATGTTTCTTAAATGAATTTTATGGTTCCTGGCCTAACATTCAAGTCTTTAATCTGTTTTGGACTAACTTTTGCATTGTGTGACATGCTGAGCCAATTTTAGTCTTTTGCTTATGCAGAAGATACACGCCATTTCACTTGGTGTGTATCCAATTTAATTTTTCCTAAACCATTTGTTAAAGAGACTTTTTCTCCATTTTATCATCTTGGCTCCTTTGTAATCTTAATTATAAAGTTTCTTGATGGGCATCTGTTTGGACCTAGGAATCTTATCTCCACCCTTCAGTGTGCAAAATGTTCTTGGTTATTATCTCTTCAGATACAAATTCTGACCGTTTCTATCTCTCGTCTCCTCCTTAAACCCCCATGAAGTGATTATTGATCCTCTTGATACTCCCCACATAACTCTTAGATCATCTTCACTTTTAAAAAGTTTCCTGTTCTTCTGGCTCTCTTTATTTTTCAATAAATACCTAGCAGTTCCCAGGAGTCTTTGAGGCCACCCTGCCACAGCAGACAGTGCTCCAATAACATGAATGCCTGTAGTCAGACTCAAGGCTTCACACATACTAAGTATGTGAAGTACTTATACACCAAGTTCAAGTGGGCCTGGGTTGCAAGCACGTTTTTGAGCTCATGGGTATGTCATATTGGGATGATAGTTAAAACCAGGTTTTTAGGGTTTCAGTTTCCGGGGGACAACTGGGTAACAGCCAAGGTCATGGAGTGCCCAACATTGGCATGCTCACACATACCTGGGGGATAGCTGGGAACTTAACTTTAAGAGGAAGTCAGGACCTCAGTCCCAGCTGGTGACAAAACATATATTCCAGTGCTGTCAGAAGCAGATGACTGACTTGGGGCTGGAGTGATAGTGCAACAGGTAGGTTGTTTGTGTCTGCGGCTGACCTGGGTTCTACCATGGGCCTCCCATAGGACCCTCGAGCCCACTGGGAGAGATCCCTGAGCACAGGGCCAGGAATCAACCCTCAGCACAGTCAGGTGTGACCCCAAAACCAAAACCAAACAAACAAAAGAAGACTGGCTTGCACTGAAAAGGGAGCTCAGGGGGACTAAATGGTCCCTCCTTTATAATTTGCTTTGATTTAGGCTGTTTCTGACCAAAGTGATTTCTGACCAAAGGCTTAGATGCGGATTGGCAAAGTCCTGGTGTTTTTGTCAATCAGTGAGTTTGAGTGGGTTGAGCGCTCTTAATGATGATCTCTCAGCCCTTTGGTAGGGGTGGATGCTGCTCCCTTCAGAGCCTGGCCAGGGTCTGTTCCTGCGGGAGTGAGATGAAATGGCTGCCACCAGCGGTGTTGCTATGCTTAGACTCTGGTTTACATTCTGTAGTTTTTGTTTCCTGTTCCCTTTTTAAGTGTAGGTGGATCAAAGGACTCGAGTGCCAGGCACTTGGAGCAGCCACCCTGTCCTATAGAGAAAAGTTACTGTGAAACCCCACTGGGTTGTTTTTCTGGTCAGGGAGTCCTCCTGGCCTGAGCTTATCTGAGTGGTGTGTTTTTGTCCCCTGCTATATTCATGATGCTCATTGTGGCTCCTTTGTTCATTATGGCTCCAGGTAAGGTTCTGTGTAGATTAATCCAACTTTGCTGTAGATTTGCTATGGTTACAGGAGGTTGGGGTGCGGGGTGAGGTGATGGAGGGCGTGGGGGTGCAAACAAAGGGTTTTCACATTTTGGCCATCTTGGTGCCACCCTTTTTGGAGGGGTGCTACTTCACAGGCAGCTCTCCTGTCTGTGGAATCTATGAAACTATTCCCACCAAAGCTGAACCTGGAGCATCCCAGGTCACACTCGGGATCAGAACTGTTGCTGCTGTCTTTATAGTTCAAGAATACTAACGTGCCCCCAAATGCAGAAAATAATGGGTGAATAAAAATTAGCCAATAATCATCATTTTTCTTTCAAACACTTTCCGTGCACTCTCTTTCTCTCTGCCTCTCTCAGTATCTCTCTCTCTATCTTTCTGTCTCTCTCTGTGTATATGTGTATGTGTTTTGTGTCTGTTCATATGCATGTGCTCAGGCATGTATGTATAACCTTTTGTTTCCATTGTATCATACATAAATTGTTTCCATGTGATCTCATACTCCTCAAAATCTTTTGCTCATTATCAAATACGCAGAGCATATTTTCTTTCTTGACCATTTTAACTATTCAGCTCAGAAGTGTCAGATAAGCTCACTTTAAAATTTTTTTCATTTTGTATTAATTCATCATGAGGTCATCATCATCATCATCATCCCGTAGATCATCAATTTTCTCAAGCAATCTCAGTGCCGTCTCCATTTGTCCTGCGATTTCAGAAGCCTCTTTTTACTTGACCTCCCCAACGTGAGATACAGTAACAAAAATTTCATGTTTGAACTTTGATCATACTGCATCTAACACCCATCCCTTCACCAGTGCACATTTTCCACCACCCAAATCCCTAGTATTTCCCCCCTCACTTCATTTTCCGTACCTCCCCCTGCTGGTGTGGCAGACAGTTTGCAAGGTATTCTTTCTCTACGTTAGTTACCTTTGATATTTTGAGACCAGTCCTACCTCCCCTTCTATCTGCTGAAAATACAATTGCTAGACAAAGTGTTTTGTGTTGTTATGGATATAATATGTTGTGCGGCCATGAAAGCAGGCGCATGCTTTAGGAATTCTGAGATTTTAATCATTAGGTTCTGAAGAAATAGCTGCCACAGGTTGCTTGTGTCCAAGATTCCTGTGTGTGTCTCTGGATCGTGGCCACGTGGGAGCTGGTGCTTCTTGCTGGCTTCTATAAAATGGCGACCCCCGGAGCTCTTAGAGGGCAGGAGGTGGGACGGCACCTGCCTCTGTGTGGAGCAGCCAGCAGAGAAGGCCTATTGCAAAGTCCTGGGCCATCTCTGCAGCAAGTTGCTCAGGTCCGAGATTTCTGTGTGTGTCTCTGGATTGTGGCCACATGGAGCTTAAGTAGATGGTGGGCGGATGTGGTGTCATCTCTGTGTCCCATGGGGCTAGGGGAAGGCGGGCGCACTCCTCTGTCCCTCGAGACTTGAGATTTACTCTCACCGTGGCTCATACCTGGTGCTTCTTGCTGGCTTCTAGAAAATGGCGACTTCTGGAGCTCTTAGAGGGCAGGTGGTGGGACGGCACCTGGCCCTGTCTGGAGCAGCCCAGCGGAGAAGGCCTACTGCAAGGTCCATCTCTGCTGCAAGTTGCTCGGGTCCGAGATTCCTGTGTGTGTCCTGAATGTATGTTTTTGAGTACATGTGATAACAATCTCCAGTCACTGCTCCAGTTTTTTGAAGTGGGACGCCACATCAACTGCCAGACAACAACTGTAAACCATGTGCCAGAATTCAGACCAAAGAACACACTGTCAGGGATCGTTTCTACAGTTCACTGCTAGAGAAGCTTCTCTGATCCCGCAGAGCACCCGGAACCACGAGGGGAGCCAGAGGATCATCTCCTGAGCATGAAACCTGTCCTAGGTGTTGCCTTTGCAGCTGTCTTTTACCACTGATGATCATTTTCTCTCCCCTGGAGAGGGAGAGATGCAATCTGATAGTGCTTTTGTATATCTGGAAAGGTGGTTTGGAGAAATAGTCCTGGTCCCCACATAGCGGAGCCATGTTTGTAGAAGCTCAGTGTCACCGGGATTCCATCTGGAGCAGGTGGGGAGACTGCTCCTCCTTTATCTGGGGCACCTTGGTGTTATTGGCTCGGTTTAGGGTCCGGAGCATTCTCCAGTGTTGTGGTGCCCGCCGGCCAAGATTCTTCACTGCTGAGTGTGGCAAGATGGCACTGGGGGTGGGTTGAGGGTGTGACTTCTGGGGTCAGGGGTGAGCTGGAAGCTGGGATATAACTGCCCAGTTCCAGTGCCCCCATGTGGTTTGGAGAAATAGTCCTGGTCCCCACATACCGGAGCCATGTTTGTAGAAGCTCATGGTCTCCAGGAGAAGCTCATGTAGAAGCTCATGGTCGCCTTCTGGAGAAGGTGGGGAGACTGCACTTGCTCCATCTGGGGCACCCCGGTGTTACTGGCTCAGTTTGAGGTCTGGAGCATTCTCTGGTGTTGTGGTGCCCACCGGCCAGGATTCTTCACTTTTTTGGACTCACCGTGAGATAGTTACAAAACTTTCATGTTTGAGTTTCACTCATACAATGATTGAATACCCATCCCTCCACCAGTGCACATTCTCCACCACCAATGTCCCCAGTATTATCTCTCCTCCTTTCCAATCCTCCTACTGCCTCTATGCCAGACAATTTCCCCCATACTCTCTCTCTACTTTGGGGCATTATGGTTTGCTATATAAAAACTGAGAGGTTATCATGTTTGGTCCTTTATCTACTTTCAGCACACATCTCCCATCCCGAACAATTCCTCCAACCATCATTGGCTTCATAATCCCCTCTCTATTTCAGCTGTCTTCTCTCCCAACTCATGAGAAATGCTTCTAACTATTGAGCAATATTCCTGGCCCTGGTGTCTACTGTTCTTGGGTGTCAGTCTCATATTATGTATTTTATATTCCACAAATGAGTGCAGTTGTTCTATGTCTAACCCTCTCTGACTCATTTCACTTAGCATGACCATCAAATCATAAGCAAATTTCATAACTTCATCTTTCCTAACAGCTGCATAGTATGCCACTGTGTAGATGTATCAAAGTTTCTTTAACCAGTTGTCTGTTCTCGGGCACTCCGGTTGTTTCCAGATTCTGGCTATTGTGAACAGTGCTGCAGTGAACATACAAGTGCAGGTTTCATTTCTACTGCTTTTTTGCATGCTTGGGATATATTCCCAGAAATGGTACTGCAGGGTCATATGGAAGCTCAATTTCTAGTTTTTGAAGGACTGTCCATATTGTTTTCCTAAAGGCTGGACCAGTCTGCATCCCTTGCTTCCCACAACCACACCAGCACTGGTTGCTTTTGTTTTTTTGATTGTGTGCCAGTCTCTGAAGCTCACTCTTCAAGCCTGTGTTCCCCCTTGAACATGCTTGCTTGTGTCTGTTTCTTTGTTTGCTTCTTCCCACTCTGGAGAAGCCCATTTTATTTCTTGAACCCATTTTTCCCTCTTTCTCTCCTCTTACATCTTTCTAAGCAAGTTTCATTCTATAAATACTACCTAGTTTCACTAAAGAAAAGCAGTGATGTAACTCTGACAACAGAGAAGTGGTCACTCGGAGGAAGTGGGGGTGTTGAAAGTAGGCAAACTGTTATGCAAGAAACCCTATCATTGGCATGTACTGTAAACCACAATGTCTAAAGTGAAAAAAATAAGCGTCCTTCATAGAGGTAGAGTGGTGGGTAGGAGGGAAACTGGGGATATTGGCAGAGGGTGTTGGTGAAGGGATTGGTGTTGTAACCTACTGGTGCCTAAAATTCAATCACGAAAGACTCTATAACTCACAGTACCTAAATAGAAAACTTAAAAAGAAGTGTTAGGTATATTCGCATTATTTACTTTTTTAATTCATACGTTTACTTACTATCCACCAAGCACTCCACACTGTACAGGCAGTAAACGTACTGTATTAGCCAGCATTCCATGCACAAATAGGGACCAGGCTGGATAGGGTGATGTTTTATGGAACTGGCTCATGTAGTAGTACCTTCACGTTGCTGTGCCATCGCCGTCGTTCATATTCAGAACTTTTTCAGCATGCAAAATAGACTCCTCTGTCCCTCTCAGAGAACCCAGCAAGCCACCGAGAGTGTCTTGCCCACACGGCAGAGCCTGGCAAGCTACCCATGGCGTATTCTATATGCCTAAAACAGTAGCAACAAGTCTCAAGATGGAGACTTTACTGGTGCCCGCTGGAGCAAATCAATGAACAGCGGGATGACAGTGCTACAGTGCTGCTCATTACCCACTCTTTCGCACTTATCTTCTCCTGGGCCTCTCACAAACATCACTATAATTTTGTTTTCAAGGATATTACTACTTTAAGGACTGCAAGTAGAGGAATCAGACAATTTTTACCCTTTCATGACTGACTTCTTTCATTTAGCTTAATGCTGTCGAAGATCCTACCATAAGGTAGAATGGGTAAGAATTTCCTTCCCCCTTTTAAAGGTTGATATAACAGTCATGTGTAACTTAATGACGGATGTATATTCTTAGAAATGTCCTGTAAGCAGTTTTGTTATTGGGTGAATATTATAGAGTATAACTACACAAACCTGGAAATATATTCTAGGATATACCTAGGACATATAATATAACAGTGAGATCACAGTTGCTCATAGTTTGCCACTGAATGATGCATTATACATCAACATCTTTTAAAGCGATTGTTTAGCATTTATTTTACAGACATAAATTTATACATTATTTATTCAAGACACAAATTAAATCTTTTTTTAGATATTGGTTTATTTCCAATGTATTATAATTAAAATAATAAAGAACAGTGAATGTCTTCAGTCTTCATAGCTGAATACTTGCACATTTATGTGATTTCTTAACAAATTAAACTTGGGGTGTGTGTAGAGATATAGTATAGTGGATAAGCCACTTGTCTTGCATGCAGCCGAGCAGGTTCAATCCCCAGCATCCCATCTGTTCCCCTGAGTATGGCCAAGAGTGCTTCCTGCAGGCATAGCCTGAAGTAATCCTAAGCATCTCCAGGTGTGCCCCCCAAAAAAATTAGATTAAATTCCTAAACGGAAATGGAATTGACAAGTCAGATGGTGGAGACCACAACTTTAGCAACTGTATGAGATTGTGGCATTTCGCGTCTTGAAAGTAGCCTTCCCACAGCTGCCATTTGCTGTTTGAAAATTACACCTCAGAGAGCTGCCTTGTTCAGAATACTTTCTAGCCATAGTTACAACTCTTCTTCAGGGAAAAAATGTGTTTGATGACTATCACTTTGAACTAAATTAGGATCTCAAGCTGTATTTCCTCAGCAAGAGGAAGGATTTAGTCTGGGCAGTAAACAGAACTGCATGTCTCTTATCGAGGTAACATAAATTCGCTGGATTCACGTGTGCTTTTTAACACCTCTTCAAAAGTAGGCTGTTAGGCCATTCCCACTGCCAAAGTGCCAATATCCTTTCACCAACATCTACTGGACCCTCTTCACCTTTTTCATCTTTTGTTCCTCCTGTGCTCCCCTTCTCTGACAACCTTAGCTTTTCAGGCCATGTCTGAGAGTTATCTTCTAGTTGAGATTGTCTGGTCTCAGTTGTGTTTTTTTAATCCCATGAATGAATGAGGTCCTTTGGGAATGCACATATTTTTCTGTCTTACAAGGATTTAGCACAACTGTCTTCCTAGCCCATCTTTAATGTACCACTTCTTATTTTAATTTTTTTAAAATAAATAACCTATCTCAGGGTGGGGGTGGTGGGAGGGATGCTGGGACCATTGGTGGTGGAAAATGGGCACTGGTGGAGGGATGGGTATTTGATCATTATATGACTGAAACACAAGCATGAAAGTTTATAAGTCTGTAACTGTACCTCACGGTGATTCACTGTCACTGTCACTCTCATCCCGTTGCTCATCGATTTGTTCAAGCGGGCACCAGTAACATCTCTCATTGAGAGACTTATGTTACTGTTTCTGGCATATCCAATACACACGGGTAGCTTGCCAGGCTCTGCCGCGCGGGCTCGATACTCTCGGTAGCTTGCTGGGCTCTCCGAGAGGGGCGGAGGAATCGAACTTGGGTCAGCCGCGTGAAAGGTGAATGCCCAACCGCTGTGCTATCACTCCAGCCTGGTGAATCACTAATAAAAATTTAAAAAAAAGAAAGAACCTATTTCAAGATAATTTTGGATTTACATAAGAGCTGTAAAAGTTGTAAAAATGAAATGTAAAGGATTTCATTTTCACCCAAATCCTAAAGTTTGACTCTTACCACAGTACATTGGTCAAAACTAAGAAATTAGCACACAGTGGGTAGGGCACTTGCTTGCACATGGCCAACCTGGATTCAATATTTGGGGTCCCATGTGGTCCCCGAGCCTGCCAGGAGTGATCCCCAAGTGCAGAGCCAGGAATAAGCCCTGAGCACAGGCAGGTGTGGTCCCCAAACAAAAACAAAATCAACAACAACAAGTTAGCATTCCTGGTGTCCTATTAGCTAAACCCAAGAGTATTCTTCCTTTTACTGAGGTCCCCTTTGTGACCCAGAACCCCATCTGGGATTTCACGGTTTGCTTATTGTCTAGTTTCTGGGACAGTTTTCAGTTTTTCACTTGTTTCAATGACCTTACCCCATGAAGAGTCAAGATCAGGTATGTCCGATCTTTCTCATGGATACTACATTGGGGATTTTCGGAAGAATGACACAGAGGTGTGTGCCATCACCACTTACTGAAATACAAACGATCAGAAAGTCCTGTCCTGAAGGGTCTCCTGATAGAAGAGGGTCTCTGTTTCCCTTCCATTAAATTAGAGCCTGACACACAAACTCTCGCTCTTTTCAAGAGCTGTGGTAGTGAGAGCTGCCTCCTGGAGCTGGATCAAAGAATCCATTGACATATGTTAAATCACCTCAGTAATTAATACACCTCTGTGATAGGTGCTTTGAGGCTCTGCCAATTACCTACCTTTTTCTTAACTTTCACCCACTGATTCTAGAATCATCTGTGGATCTTGCCTGTCAGTATTACTGTGGAGCTCTCATGTTGACTCGGTCCTTTGCACTACTTTATTATTTTTATTTTTGATAATTCCCTTTTTAAAATTTTTTATTTTATAAGGTGGTTCATAATATTTGATTACAGTTCATTCAAACACCAGTCCCACCACCATTATACCTTCCCACCACCAAATCTGGGATGTTTCCATTCCAAGCCCCAATCCCTGTTCCAAAGCACAATCGAAATAATATATTCTGTATTGTTTGTTATGGAAAACCGCTGAAAATGCTACAAAAAAAAGTATTCATAGAGGAGATAGTGTGAAGATTGTTCTATTTTGGCAAAGGCCGTTAAGACATTCTTTAGAATATCACTATCATGTTGTTAAAGGTTGTCTAGTTTCTGGGACAGTTTTTGTGAGCTTTTGTAAATATATCTAAAACTATGTCTATATGCAATATATACATATATATTTCCCATTATGATTTGCTGCCTACTATTTGAGCCCCATCAAATGTGGTGTGGGATTTATGGAGAATGGGTAGGGAGTGTCTTATACTCATGGCCGAACGGTCCAGGAATACGTTCACTCATACATGAGGTTCGGCCAGAGCATGTGGGAACTGTTTTGAGCATGGCAGCAGTTGGGTTGTGGGGGTTTTGGCTGCTGGGGCTGGGTCCCTTGGGGCGGGGAGGGCTCTCACCCACCCCCCTCTGGGGCACCCCGAGTGAAACAGCCTGGCTCGCAGAGTCCGGTGGTGTGGCTGAGGCGGCTGTCATGTTGCTCCCTTCTGGGAGAAAAAACTGTGTGATCTGGATGGTGGCCGATGAAGAGATTCTCTACTTGGAAATCTTGAAGAAATATTTGCCCCATTTCCTCCATTTATTTATTTTCCAATCATTTATTTATACCAGTTGTGCTCATGGATATTTCTCTTCCTCTGGGTTGCTGTCTTATATTCTCTTTGTTTATTTTGTTGCTCAATTTGTTCCAGCTTTGGCCATTGGGAAGTTTTCCACATTGGCTCCAATGCAGTCTTCAAAATTTCGAAGCTTATCTTGAATTTTCCTTGACGATTTGCTAGAACCAACCATCTCTCCAGGGAATGGTGTGTGGTTCCATTGATTGGAAACTGACATTTAAAACTAGGTCTAGATTATGCATGTTCTCAGAGTGTCACTGCTTTAAGATCCTCTTCGTAGATCTTGTGTGTGTGTGTGTGTGTGTGTGTGTGTGTGTGTGTGTATGAACAGTCCAGGAATATGTTCACTCATACATGAGGTTCGGCCAGAGGGTGTGGGAACAGCCTTGAGCATGGCAGAGTTGGGTTGTGGGGGTTTTGGCTGCCGGGGCTGGGTCCCTTGGGGCGGGAAGGGCACTCACCCGCCCCCTCTGGGGCACCCCGAGGGAAACAGCCTGGCTCGCATACACACATATGTGTATATATATATGTGTATATAAATATATATGTTTCATTGCTCCCTAGGGTCTTTTTTATATTTTTGACTCCTAAATCTTCCCCTTTCCGCCTGGCTGCTTACAAAGATTCTTTGGGAAGGATCCTTAGGCAAACTCTTACTTCACTCAAGGAAACAGAGTTCCAGCAAGGGAGAATCTTATTGGCACCTCTGCTTGTGTGCCACACAACCTGGCTGCCTTCACAGAAAGGAAAATGAGAACCAAAGGACGACAAATTATGACACTTTACACTTTCATAAGCTGCCTATTGCAGAGATTGCTGGTATAACCCAAGCTTGGTTGGATTCGTTCTTTGGCAGTTTCACAGCTATCACAAAGCATGGCATCTATCCATGCACGTGGGAGGCTGAACACCCAGGAATCTTGGTAGGAGTTGGGGATATGGCTCAGCAAAGAAGCAATTGCTTCATATTTATGCATGAGGCCTGGGTTTAAGAAATGAGCCGGGAACCACAAATAAGTAAATAAATTAAAGGTGAGACAGAGACATAGTACAGGAGTTAAGGCACTTGCTTTACGTGCAGCTAACCATAGTTTGATTCCTGGCATCAGATGATCAACTGAGCACTGCTAGGTGTATCTTTGGACACCCATGAGCACTGCCAGAGTAGCTTGGGTAACTTCTGGCATCAGGCAAAACTGCATCTTCAGGCCTTTGCTTTGAACTGCCATTCCAGTTGGCTGAGAATCACTGGGTGGTGTCCTGAACCTCCTGAGCACTGCTGAGACACCCTCTTTGTGCAAAGTGTGTGTGTGTGCTTGCGCGCAAATGTACCAAGAGTTTTGGGAATTTTGGTGGCCTGTAATTTAGTCTCAATAATAGAATAAAATCTGTTTTTTAACTCTGGATTTACTATTCCTACTCTGGCTTCTACAAATCAAAATCTGGGGAAAATGTTTCTAAGTATATTTCTGATATTGACTATTCATTCACATTGCCTCCAGCACATAATTTTCATAAGAAAAATGCTGTTTTTTCCATTAGTTTAAAGTGCAGCTGATTTGTGTATAATTTTTTTTTTAGGAAAACAACAACTGTTAATTTTAAGAATTAATCTGAGTTGGTATAGGGGAGGAAAAGGGGGAAAAAAGCTAACTAAAATTGAAATGTTGTTTGGCAAGTAACTCCTAAATCTGTTTTCATACTCTCAACTGCAAATAACAGAGGCTTTGAGTCACATACCCTTAGCAACTCAGGTGGGGTTCATCTAAGCTTGTCAATTGGTGTCTACCAACCCAGAAGTGATAATACCAAGAATTCCAAATATAGGATGCAGATTTCCACTCAAATCTTATTCTTGATAATACTTTCTGAAGGTCTTCAAGTTTCATTGTAAGAAAATTATTATAAACAGCTTGATTGTTTTCATCTTGTTTTTTAAAAATTTCCTCTGGGGACTTTGAAACAAATCCCACTAAACAGATCTCTTACCAGCCACACGTGGCAGCATCTTGTCTCTCTAGTGTCTGTTGCTCCATTGTCCAGGCCACTCTTAGGAGATGCTTGATCCATGAGAATGGTACATAACATTAGCAAACAGTCACTCAAAGCCTCTGTTACCTTGCAGTTGAGAGTATGGCAATAGATTTAGGAGTTATTTGCCAATATACCAGTGTTCAATTGAATACATACATCCTTCACCTCCTGAAAATCGTTTATTCAAGGATACTTTGGCAATCAGAAGCCCCTTTTTCTTTCCTCCTGAGAGTATCACTCAACCTTTAACAACATGTTTTCATGTCATATTTAAACAAATTAGTCTCTTTACTCCTCCTTCTACTCCTGTATATGTATATCTCATCTTGTATGTAATTGGAATAATGATCGGTAAACCCTCCCCCAACCTTATGCCCTTGGTGAGTCTCTGGCTCTGCCTAGTAAAAATCATTTCCCAGAGCTTGTTGGTCGCCATTCCTTGCTCATCCCCTATTCCTGTGGAAACTTCAAACAGACATCAGCACCCATGACTCTGCCAGGATGTGCATACTTCTGTTTCTTCTCCAAAGGATTAAAAAGCAGAAGGACCCACAACCCCCCCGTTCGATAGATCAAGTAGTAGTGGTAATCTTAGGAATGAAGAGATCTAGGATTCTGGCTTGCATTGGATACATAACTCTTGGACTGAAGAAAATGCTCTCCAGCTGATCATATCTTCCAATCATCCCTATTTGCAGTGTTTGGAAGCTACTCCCAGCTCAGTGCTTGGAGGTCCTTGCAGGTGGTGCTCAGGGGACTGTGCTCAGCAGGTGCTGGTCCCAGACTTCCCAAAGTATTGGCATTCATGGGATACGGAAGATTTCTCTGAGCGAAGCTAACCTTTGGGGCATCACATCAGTCTGGAGGCCGACCTGAGAACATTGCCCTGGCTCCTCTGCTGACCCTGGACATGAGGAGAGGCATGCCCCATCCTGTGCTACCCTCTAGAGCTACCCCTCACAGGAGGAAGAAGATCTCAGGGAAGATGACATTTTCAAAATCCTCCAGTGATCATAGAAATAACCATCAACTGGTAGAAATGTGCTCATAGCCTGCAGCAGAGTAGTCAGAGTCAGGTCAAAGGTCAGCGTAGGGTCACATGGTGGTGCAGAGTCACATGCTGTGTCTTGTGTCGGGATGAGGCAGAATTCCTGAAGGCCCCTTCCCAAGAAGCAGGTGCTCTGAGGAACTAAACCTGGAAGATGGGATCCTCCTTTGACCGGAAAATACTAACCAGTGTTAGATCTGTGTCATCCCACCGTGTTTGGGTTGCGCCGCTCTGCTGCACTGCAGAGTTAAGGGGCTGCTGTTCCCCATGGCTGGTTTCTGCGTGGCCCCAACGGGACTCCCTGTGCCTCTGCCAGAAGGGAAGGGTCGGGTGGGGCCCCGCAGCCCAGCCACGGTCTCAGTGATGGCAGCTGTGACTCTCTAGAGACAGTTCTCTATGGGGGATAAACATACCCAGATGCCATCAAAAACAGGGCACGATAGAAAAAAAGCACAATAAAGAACATAAAAATTATATGTTATTCAAACAGCCAGAATAGTAAAAATTCATTTGTTGGAAAATTTCTTTCCACAAACTGGGAGGAAACATTTTCATTGGCCCCTCGACCCTTGACACCCTATTTGACTGCATTTTCGTTTTGTCCCTGTAACTGTTGACTGTGCAGCCTGAGGACATTTTCTTGATTCTACTGATTATACTTATCCCCATGTAACAAGGGAACAAATATACCTTGTACTAATTTTCTAGGGCTCCCTAACAAAGCATCATAAACAGGTCAGCTTTAAATAACAGAAATCTATTCTCTTGGGGTTCTGGATGCAAGAAGCCCTGAATTTAAGTACTGTCAGGACCAGGCTTTACTGAAGGCAAAGGGAGGAATTTTCCTGGATTCTTCCAGCTACAGGTTGTTGTCAATCTTGAACTTTTCTCTGCTAGTAAACACATCACTCCAGTCTCTCTCTTCATCTTATGTAGCCTTTCCTAGTTCCCCCAATTGTGTCTAAATTTCATTTTTACAAAGACACCAATCACTTGATTTAAGAACCATCCTAATCCAGGGCAATCTCGTCTTCATATGTCTGTCTCTGCAAAGACCCTTTACTAAATGAACTCACATTCACAGTTTTCAAGCGAGTAGAATTTGGGGGCCACTGCATATCTCTCTCACAGTCTTGTTGCATGGAATAAATGAGACAATGTTTTTAAAGTACTTGGAACTTGCAAGGCAGGGCAGAGTAGGCCTCTATCTCTGTTTCTATCCTTTTCTGTATTTATCTCCATCTCTATCTTTCAATATCTACTTCCATGGAAGTCAGGAGAGAGAAAGAAGACAAAGGAGATAGAGACAGAGAGGAGACACAGAGTGTGCTACCAGTGGTGCATGCGCATCTGTTTGATTCTGTGTTTCTGTAAGTCTCTGCCTATAACAGGAAGATACGTATCTAGATAGGAAGACACCATATTATTTGTATTTGCATAGACACACAATACATTTCAATGGGATCTACAGAGAACTACCATGTATTATATAGTACAAATTGGTGTTGGGTGTCATAAAGTCTCTGCCCTGTTTTTTTGTTCTATTTATTTATTTATTTATTATTTATTTTAATGAATCATTGTGAGGTACAGTTACAGACTACATTTCAGTCATGCAATGATCGAGTACCTTTCTCTCCACCAGTGCCCATTCTCACCACCAATGTTCCCAGTATCCCTCCCAGCACACCCCCCACCCCGGCCTCACCACCCCCCATCCCACCACTGTGGCAGGCACATTTCCTTTTACTCTCTCTGTCTTTGGGTGTTGTGGTTTGCAGTACAGGCATTAAGTTGTGCACTATTTCTTAATCAAACTATTATACCATTAAAACATGGCATAAAATATCAAACATGTGATTCTGAGTGGCTTTTTTTAAAATCAGCCTCTCACTGTTTGAGGGTTAGCTCTGACTCTTCACAGGAATCAGTGCTCCTGTAAGAGACTCAAAACTCTGAGGTTTGTGTTTTGATACCCCTAGAGGAACAGTAGCAACTTACAGTTTCTGTGCCCTTGATGGGCCTCTGGTTTTTTTTTTTTTCATCTTAGAAAATATCAGCTTCACAACATCTTGTTGTCAAGATTCACAACACCTCTTCTGAGTAAGCTAGGGACTTAGCCCCAGGTCAGGTGCTACAAATCCTACCTGACACTAGGAGAGAAAAAATCCCTGTAAATAAGACTGTCTTAGTGATTGGATTGTTGGGGAAAATCAACCTTATTTCCATAAATGCAAGTGTTTTTTTTATTGAAGTAGGATAATTTAGCGAATCAATCATAGTTAGGGATAATTGACCAATAATCCCAAACAGGGTGATTGAAAGTAAAACACACCCTAGTTATTTGCTAAGAACTTTTAATTAAATTTAACTGCTGTCTCCTCTGTTAAAGTCACATCTACATTTAATATCCCAAATTAAACAATTATTTCATCCTGACTATTTTCTCTTGGTCATACATTGCACCATGAAAAGGTGCTTTAGGCTCTACAGCTGGATGAGGCACTCCCAAACCCTCCTGGGAATATTGAGGTGGTCCCTATGGTCTGTCAGAGGAGGGGCAGGGATATGTTCCTTGACTTCCCCACTCTCCAATGTTGATGTAAAGTAGAACTCTCATAGAGAAGAATAATCCCTATAATATCTCCAGCAACTTCTTTTCCATTCTCTATATGTAGTAGCAATCAAAACATAAGCTACACTTATATTAGTTTTCTATTGCCAGGTAACAAATTTACTTGCACTTAAAATTAAACTTATAAGACCATTAGAATGCCCAAATAAAACACTTCATAAACCCTCTGTCCAACAGAACAATTTAATGGACAAAATTAAGTTTTGGAAAACCCTGGACATAGTTCTAAGGCTGTACAGCAAATGGTAAAGCATTCAGTTAAGAACACTGACTACAGCCCCTAAGGAGCTGTGAGAGTCATGGCAATTGATGCTCTCCCCCCATTCTATCCACTCCCACAGCAGCAATAGAAACTCTACTCCAACACATACAACCTGGAACTCAGAGATTCCTCTCCACTGGGTCCTCGTCTAGGGTTTCTGTGGGTTCATCTGGGGACAATTGGGCTTTGGTACTTCTCACCTCCCAGCTCTGCACTGCAAATCTACTCTGGAAAGTCCCAAAGGTCAGATCTCTCTCTCCAGCTCCCCATGGGCCGTAAGCTTGCACCATACACTCCAACCCTGATACGACAGGCTGAGTGTCCAGAGGCCCTGGAACCCCTGCCCCAGCTCACTTGTAGGGTGGAGAGCTATTCTGTCAGAACTTAAAATACACAACCAGAAGCTGGCATACGCCTCACCAAGGAGCTTCCTGTGAGAAGTAGGGTTAGCTCCCCTCCCCGCACTCCATCACACCTCTCCCTGCCGCCAGCTCTTAGAAGAACAGTGGAAGAGGGATTCTGTCCAGAGAAAGGGAGGTCTCACAGTAACCCTGAATCTCTACAGAAGGAATCTGACTCTTTGAGACAGAGAGTGGAGAATCCATGCCTGACAATGTTGGGGGCAGGGGAAGGGAATTAATTTCCGTCTTGGTAATATGTTTACACAATTAAACACAGAAATATTGGGACAACACAATTTTGAGTAAGTAGTGACTAAAAACTTCCCAAATTGAATGTGCTCCATGATCACATTTCAAATAGCAAAATGTTATATATATGACTGGCCCATCTGTAGCAACTGTTTATGGTCTGTAAACCATGTGGGTTTGTGCAATTATACTCTGTGAAGTTCATACAACAAAGTTACCTAATGATGCATTCCTTAAAGTACATCCTCATTACTAAGTAATGTCTGATTGCATCCAAGAAATTAAAACCTTCAGGGAGATTAAAATATAAAGATAGCCACTCTCAGACATACACGTCATAGTGGACAATGTTGAAAGACAAAGAGAAAATCTTGACAACACCAAAAGAAAAGTGACTTATTACATAGGAAACCCCTTGTATCCTCCTACTTGTGCTACTCCTGACACCACTTATGGTTCCCATAGTACCACCAGGAGTGATGCCACACAGTATATAAATATAAATATATATATATATATATATATATATATATATATAGGGAGAGAGAGAGAGAGAGAGAGAGAGAGAAATAGAGACAGACAGGAACCAATGAGCGCAGAGCCAGGAGTACGCCTGAGAACCACTGGCTGTGACACACACTGCCTAAAAATAAATAAAGATCTCAGAATTGAAGTAATAGTACAGTGGTTCGAATGTATCCCTTGCATGAACAGACCAGTTTGAATCACCAGTATCCCATATGGTCCCCTGAGCCTGCCAGAAGTCAAAGCACAGGGCCAGGAATAAGCCCTACTTCTAGTTGTGTTCCCAAAACATAGCAACAAAAAGAATAAAGATCGTTCTAATAAGTAATTCAAACTTATCCCCTCAGGACAGTGGGAAATGAGAGCAAATAAAACCAAACCCTGTGAACAAAAGAAATATTATTGTAAAGATTAATACATAAAGTAAAACAATTGATTATTTATTATAATATATATTATTGTTTATTATAACACTGTAACACTGTTGTCCCAGTGTTCACTGATTTGCTCAAGCAGGCAGCAGTAACGTCTCCATTGTAAGACTTGTTATTGTTTTTGGCATATCAAATGCCCCACGGGTAGCTTGCCAGGTTCTGCCGTGATTGTTTATTATAGTGTAGTAAAACAATATAAAGCATTATAGTAAACCAATTGATTATTTATTATAATAAATACTATTGTAGCAATTAATAACATAAAGTAAAACAATTTAGAAAATTCAGGAAACTAAAGATGGCTTTTTAAAAATGATTCACCAAATCAATAGACTTTTACCTACATTTCTCGGTGGAAAAAATGAAACACGACCTTATAGAAATAAAGCATTATAAGGTAATATTGTGAATTATGTGCCAACAAATTAATTACATAAACTGAGAAATTCCTAGAAATTTATAAATTATTGACATGAAATCATGAAGAAAAAGACTATTTCACTAGGTCTTGCCCAGGTGACTTCACTGGTGAATTCTACCAAATGTTTACAGATATTTAATACCATACCCTCACAAGTCTGTGAAAAAAAATGAAGGGGGGGAGTTCTTCCAAACTCTATGAGGCTCTGTGAGCCCAGTATTATCCTGTAGCAAAACAAATACATCAAACAAAATTACAGACCAGAATCCCTGATAGATATTGAATATAGGGAAAGTGTGAATAAAATGCAAACTGAATTTAACAACACATAAATAGAATTACATGCCATGACCAAATAAGATTTCTCCTAGGAATGCAAAGTTGGTTTATCATTTCAAAATAAGTTGTGTGAAGCGATATATAATGGAACAACCACAAATATATCAATAAATATTGTATATACATAACATTTAGACATAAATAATGAATACAAAGGGGCTGGAAAAATAGAACAGTGGATTGGGTTCTTGCACACAGTTGGCCCGGGATTGATCCCTGGCACCCGTATGGTCGCTTGAGCCCTGCCAGGAGTGATCCCTGAGCACAGTTAGAAGTAATTCCTGAGCACATTGAGTGTGTGCTACAAACAAAACAAAAATAAATACAGTAATAATGGATGTCATCATATGTGAACCTTAAGGACAATATGGTAAGTGGAAGTTGCCAGTCATTAAAATATTATATGATTTCACTTATATGACATGTCCAAAATAGATAAATAGAGAGAGAGACAGAGACAGGAACTATAGACAGTGGTTTCTTAGGGCTGGGCAGAATTGAGGGAAAGTGTGGAATGACACCCGATGGATTGGGGATTTTTTAGGACAGAAGGGTCAAAATTAGAATTAGTGCTGATGGTTATATCCTCTTGTGAATAGACTATGGTGCTGAAACTTATTCCCTTAATGGATGGATTGTATGTATTTGAAAATTATTATAATACATTTGTTTTTAAAAACAGAACCTCCCCCACAACACACACACACACACACACATGTTAATCCCCCATATCCACAAGTCAGGATCGCCAGCAAGCTCTGTTGACTTTGCCCAGGTCTCAGTGGCTGTCATCGAAGTGCCCAGCAGCTGTCTTTCCACTTCAGCTTAGGATCTCCTGGCAAGCTAGCTAGGTTGTGGCAGGATTTTGTTATTTCTGGATTTGTTTCTGGAGATTTTCTGGGTTTCCCTGACACGTAGACCTAAGTTTAGGCAGTTCATGTAGTGGCAGTTTACTTTTTCAGGGAGAGCAGCATAGGCCGTGTCACAAATGCAGGGAGACACAGACGTCTATGTGTCTTGGAACCCACCCCCTGAAGCACCATCCATCACCTCTGCTGACTCTCCCTGCAGACATAAACCCAAAGCCTCACCCGGGCAGAGAAGACACAGAAGCCAAACTCTGGGTGAGGGAGGGCAGGAGTCCTCTCAGGATTCTCCGTCCCCACCGTCTCATCACTACCATGCTATAATGCTCATCTTGAGACTGTATTTTACCTGAAAAGGCAACTTATTATTTTTCTTTTTTTATTGAATCACCATGGATACACTTACAAAGTTTTCACGTTTGAGCTTCAGTCACACAATGATCGAACACCCATCCCTCTACCAGTGTACATTCTCCACCACCAATGTCCCTAGTGTCTCCCATCCCCATCCTACTCCTTCCCCTACCTCTATGGCAGACAATTTCTCTCTTACTCTCTCTCTACTTTTGGACATTATGGTAAGGCAACTTACTTTTAAATCAAATTTTTTTCTGGCCAGAATTGGGATTCAGTCATAGAATGGAGGACTTGCATGTATAAGAACATCAGATTTTATTTCTACCTGGTTAAAAAAAGGGGGGGTGGGGTTTAAAAATAAAATCAAATTTTCTTCCAGAAACTTCTAAAATGTCCTTCTTTCTCAATTCCCTATTTCTACCAACCTTTTTTTTTTTTAAAATCAACACATCTTCAAAGGAAAAAAAAGATAGATTAGTTTTAACTCTTAATATACACCTATTTCTCTCTAATGACTAATTGAGAATTTATAGAATTTTAATTATTTTAGAGTTTGGTTAAACCACTCAGTAACCAGTCCATTTAAAAGTTAAATAGCTGTAGGGAAAGTAAGATACCCTCAAAGCTTTCCCCAATGGCTGCTCTATAAAAACCTCTCTACTACCTTTTAAAGACTCCTTAATTAATTTGGAAAAGTTTTTATGTGAGTCATTTCACATTTATGAAGACATAAAATGACTGTGTTAGTTTCGGGAGGATCATAGAAAAACTTCATCCTGTGTTCTTTCCCACCTCCAACACTGCTGGCTTAGTAGTGAAACTTGGTTAGCATACCTGCCTTCTCTTAATCCCCACAGTTCACAACAGACACATACTAATTTTCCAGAACCCCCTTAGCACAACCCCTACAAACACCTACACACTCTCTTCACACCCTCCTTACAATTCTTTTCACATCTTCACACCCTCTAGACATTCCTTTAACTCTCCTTCTTAATATGAACTTTTTCTTCCAGGAGATACTGCAGGTGACTAACAATTTCTGTTGTCTTTGTGTTCGCTGTTTTGTCTGGAAGTGAGCTAGACAGCTCACAAGTTTAGAAGTCTACGGATGCCAGGGCTCCATCTCTGGGGGATAAGAACAAGAGAAATGGTCCCTGGGACTCGTCTCCATCCTCCGTGTAACAGGACCCAAGCCAGCGAACACTGCCCTCCCCCTCTGGCTTGCTTCCTGGACAGCATCTCCCTTTGCTTGAGTCTCCACACGCCTCTACACTGTGCTCTTTTCTCTCAATGAGGCATGACTCTGGGAAAAAACTTGGAATTGAGCTCAGATGTTTCTGGAATAATATTCTCACTTGGAGGTATGACTCTTTTGGCACAGGACCAGTGGGATGCAGGGTCCATCTGGGCAGCAGACACTGGATACTAGGCAGAGGACACATGTGGATTCATTTAAGTACCAGGATATCTGAATGACGAGATAAGGGCTATGGGAGGTAGGTTTGTGAAATTAGCCAACTCATTTTCATAAAAAGAGGTACGAGGAAAGGATGAGTTGAACTGATTAGCTGACTTACCTTTCTCCAACAGAAAAACTAACTTTTAGACTTTGGATTCTGATGGAGAAAGCTCTGAGGTATCTTTCAAGATGCTAAGAGTGGATCCCATGCCTGGTCCAAGGATGACTCCTTTCTTTGCCTTTATTGAGAACACTGAGAAAAGTTCCCCTCCACCAGAACACAGCACTGAACGCATCAGCCAAGTCCCAGTGAAAACAGTCTGGACTTCTCTCTAAAGCCTGTTACATAAAACAACTTCAAATCAGTTATCTTACTTACAAAGGTGCTATTGACCTTTCAAGAATTGACTTGCACCTAAAACAAAAATAATAAAAACAGAGTCTCTAGCAGCTGTTGAAACCCTAAGTCAGAAAGAACTGGAAAGGAGGATACTGGGGCCATTTCCCCAGAGAACCAGAGGGAGGTCCCACTCTTGGGGGATCCTGAGCCCACTGGGCAGGCTGACTGGACCTGACCAGACTCCGTGTGAAATGTAATGACTGTGTCCTCAGGAGAAGCTCCTTGGAGTTTGAGTTTTCTCATGAATGACACTATGTGTGTGCATGTACCTTGTAAATTCCAATACTTGCACTGAAATATGTGGAGGCCCACAACCCCAGTCAGTTTACCTGCTCATCAGTTGCCAGAAAGACTGGAAAATGTATCTCTTGGTGAAGGATTTTCAGAAGCACAGTAAGACTCGGCTGTGTGCCAGGAGATACCAAAAATGGGTCTGACCTAATCTGACCACCTATGAGGTGGCAAATCCAAGAGTTGCATGACTTTGCAAGCTAGTGTTGAGCAGCTCATTTCCTGCTGTGCTGGAGTGCCCTCTCCAGATCTTGCTCTATAACCACAGGGATACCCACACAACTTGTAAGTGAACAATATCAATTGTAGAGATGGTTTTCCCAGGGTATATGTTGTGTGAGGCACACCTCCAAGGATTGGTGCCATTGCAGAGCTTCAAGAGAGTGTGTGAATGCCAGGTTGAGGCACAGGCTCTGGTCAACCCTTGACCCTGATACCCCACAACTTCTACCAGTCAAATGACTTTACTGTCTAGATCAGAGATTTCCAAGGTGGGTGGGTAATACTCTCCTCTTGCGAGGGCACTGGAATGATCCAGTGGGTGGTAGTAGTCTTGGGTGCAATGGAGGGGTACAATATGTTTACTTTTTTTTTAAATTCTTTTATTAATTCACCATGTGGAAAGTTATAAAGCGTTCAGGTTAAAGACTCAGTTATACAATGCATAATATGTTTACTTGTTTAAAGAAAGAAGATTTTCATGGCGGGGGATTTGAAAGGAGAAAAGTGGGTCAATTAAGCTCGGGGACTTCTGGTAAACACATGTGCTCTGCTGATCATGAATCTCGTTTTGTGGGGGGTGGGGGTCTCCCAAGCGAACAGACCTGAGGATACAGTGATTCTTGTCCCCTGTGGGATGCCCCAGAAGTGCTTGGGTGCCATCAGAGCCACACTCACAAGTGTGCTTGTTCTTCCAGGGTTATACCTGGTACTGTTTGGGAGACCATGTAGTACCAGTCATCAAACAGGGATTTTCATGTGCCTTAGTTTCTCTCTAGTTCCTCTTGGTCTTTCCTTATTTTTTACTGTGAATCTGTCAAGTAGCTTCTTACTCTCATGACTTCCTATGTAGCCATCTGTAAAGCCACAATAAGTGATCAATGTGATATCACTGGTCAGTGACCCAATCACCCTGGTTAAAGCTTCCATCTTTGGAAGCGGGAGTTGGTCCATGAAAGACTGACCAGCTCTGGATCCTGGCAAGGCTGAGCCTTCCCTTCCAAGGCAGTGCCAGTGCTCTGGACGTTGACTTAACCAAATAGCTTTTATCTGATAATCAACACACATGGTGGCACTGTGGGCTCAGAGGGTAGAGTTCTTGAACATGCACCTATTGTCTCCTGGTGTTATGAGTGCAGAGAAGTCACAAAGACTGAGTCACTAGCTAAGGAACCAGCATTCACTCTGGTGATAAACCAGGACACCAATGTTTAATTCCTCAAGCCCAGCAAATAGCAGTAAGAAAATACAGATGGGAGGTACAGTGGGATCTTTTGCTCATGATTAATGTGGAATGTCCAGTTTCAGACACCAAAGACCATGATGACATTCCTAAGTATGAAGGAGTCAGTTCTCTGAAAATAAATGAAGAAGCAAAAATAGAAAGGAGTGACATGTATGAGAAAGAGCAAAGAAAAACATGATTGCCTTGGCACTCTGTTAGTAAGGAAAAACACAACAATGTGTTTTTAGGATACCTGAAAACACATAGAAGACTACAGCTTCATCAATGGGAACAATACAGATGAAGTCTGCTAGGAAGTTAGAGTGACTCAGTGAGTGTCATTGTCATCGAGCAGGGCACTCAGAACTATCCCAGTTTCCACTGGTCACCACTGAGTGATGCCATAAGGATAGCCAAGCCATAAAACCTCTCCTAAGTATTCTAACATCTGGACATTTTATCAAGAAGGAGGAGGAGGAGGAGGAGGTGGTGGAGAAGGAGGAGGAGAAGGAAGTGGAGGAGGAGGAGGAGGAGCATGAGGGGAGAGAAGAAAGGAATTTACCATTCTCAAAGGAATGCGCTGTGCCCATTCTAGCTGTCCCACTGACAGCCACCATTTGCTTCCTAGTGGTCTTGGGGCTCTTTCCTCCTGTCTGAGAGAGCATCCCCCTGTCTGTTCTGTCTTGCGGCTCTCTCTGTCCTCTTGGGGGTTGGGGGAAGCCTGTATCTCCCAAGGCTTCCCCAAGGCTCTGCAGCAGCGTCTCTTATCTTACAGTCCTGGTCAACAGCAACTCCAGCTGGCAGCCTTCTCTGTCCTCTCTCTTCCCTCTGGCTTCGTCTCTACATGCAGCTTCTTCCAGTACTGGTGCTCTTGGTGTCGGCCCTCTCGGGGGCTCTTTAGATCCTGGCCTGCAGCCGTGCTCCTGGCTGGCCTTCTAGCCGCCTCCAGCAGACTAGCAGCAGTGACTGTAGCACTTCTCCCAGATCTCAGCACTCTCTCTAGGGGCAGCTGCTCCTGTCCTCTCCCTTGGGGCAGGCCTCCCTCTCTCCTGAGGCTTTCTGAGCTCACGCCATGGCAAGGCTGTGGAAGTGAGAAAGCACCCCTAAGTTCACTGCACCCTTGTGACAGCTAGCTTTTAATTAACAGCAGTGACCCGCAGAGTCTTAGAAAGCACTCTCTTATGGGGAGAGGGACAAAGCCACAATGCAAAGGTCTTTCTGCAAACCCGCAGGTGGACACATAAACAAACACTCAAGGTTTCACTTCCAAGGTCCTGCAAGTTTTCCTACGTCTCATCTCCAAGGTCCCGGTGTATTTTACCAAAACCAAAGACCCATTCTTATTCCGGGATCCCAAATGTACTACTTGGCAGGCAGCCTCTTTAAGGCGAAGGCCTAACTGCTTAGTGTAGGAGAAAAGTCTAATACATCAGCCCCACGTGCAAATATCTTCAAGAACTTCCTCCAGTTCTTTGGGAATATATACTCATATTCCTCTGCTAAACATGTTTTATTCAGAAGTCCTATCACAGGGAGAAGACCAGGTTCTACAAAATTGTGAAATTCCCCGCAATTTTTATCCCGTGGAGTCTCTGCTGCTGGTGGCTAGTAAAGTGGGGAGCAAGGGAGGTTAGACTCGAGAAAAGAGCATTTTCATCCCTGTGCTCGCCCCTAGTCAGCAGCCAGCTCTCAGGGCAAGGCTAGTAAAGTCTGCTGCAAGCACCTACGCTGCAGGACATTCAACGCCCGTCAGCCCCAGGGGGCAGCCGTGGAGCTGCGCCCAGAGTCCACTTGTTTTGCAAGGCATGGGAGATGACCTCTGCCACCTGGCTTCTTGGGGAGACGTGGACTGAGGCAGGAGTGAAGAATTGCTCTTTGCAGGGAAGTCAGTCCTAACCTCCACACAGGCACCTGGGGTCTGTCACCTTTCCCTCACAAAAAAAAGCATTTCAGGAGGCAAATTAGTGAGGCAAGATAGTTTTCACTGACCAAAACTTGCTCAGCAAGTTGTGAGGGGAGAGAAAGATAAGAAACATGTTTAGAAACATGTTCAAGAGAGAGCAGAGTATTCTTCAGAGTGGAAAAAAAAAGAAACAGAGAGATAAGCAAGCGAGATATTTGTTCAAGGGAGAACTGGACTTGAAGAACCAGCCCCAAATAGCTTTTAGGGAGAGCTTTTATATGATTCCTCCAAGTATTTTTTCCTGTAGTTCTGCATACATAAAAATTCATCTGGGTGTTATCATAGTAAAGTCAGATTCTTCTGTGGTTTTGCCTTTTCTGAAGGTTCCGTTCTTCTTGGGATGGTGCCTCCATTTCTCCTCTCCAAAGAGCTCAGAATTTGTATTTCAAAGGAATGTGGTCTTCATGCCTTTGGGATACCTCAAGACTACGCTAATCTCTTCAATTTTATTATTTCCCAAAAGTACATGATCAGCTTCCCCCAACTATCTGCCTGCCCAACAGAGTGATAATTGGTTGATTCTGACAATGAGCCAGAAAGCCCAGACCCTGCTTCAGATCCAGCTTTTCTTTCTTTTTTTTCTGGGTAAGCTGTTTTGTTTCAAGGAAGGTTTTCTGTTTTCTCTTATGAAGTGAGGTGATTCACTGGAGGATCTGCAGGGGTCACTGAACTGAAGACCATGAGAAAAGCTGATGCTGGTCACCAGCTGCACTTTCCAGACGTGGGGTCTGTGACCCTAGAAGAGGCTGGTGGAAGGCAGAGGGATAAGCTCTGGGTCTTTTGCCTTTGTCTCCTGAACTTTAAGTATTTTCTCGGAACAGGAGTCGCTTGATCATGGTTGGTAGATTGCTAAAGCAATAGGACCTTTTCCAAAGCTCAAAAGAAAGTGTGGAGTCCTCCTAGCTCCTGGTTGCCTTACATTCTTCCTCACAGAGGCTTCTTAAAGACCCTTGTAAACTTACTCACTTACATGCTGGCTGCCCTTCCCCGTGGTCATGAGAAATAAGGCACATTTTCACACTCAGCTGGTTTTAGATTCAGTGTTCAGAGTCTGTAAGTCAGCACCATTATTTGGTCTGAAGGAAAAGAATCACGGCACTTTTGTAAGATATGGGTTTTAGCATAGTTGGGTGAGGTCTTAACTTTCCATTCTTAGTGGACCACAGAGGTACCAATGAACTTGGCAGAAATTATAATGGACCCCTGGAGTTGCAAATAATTCAAATATTCAATAGCTTTTTCATGTAAACTTTAGGTGAGGAGCAGGATGAGAGTTTAAAGTTAGGGTTTATTGGATATACCTTTCTACCCATATAAAGTTTATGTTCCAAATAGCAAGAACCCCTTAAAGCAACACAACTTAGAAACCAAGAGAAGGTAGCTTTTCGAGGAGCTTTCTGGAACTTTATCCTTACGACAAGGACTTTTTCACAGGACTTGAATATTCTCCTACCCCAACTGAAAACAGTAGGGGCAATACTGGAGGCCTCTAGGGCCCATTGAACATCTGTGGCTACTGACAAGACCTGTTGACTCATTATCAGAAACCACACCAGGAAATGTAAAACCATCTGCATGTTTCCACTAGAAAAATGGCCCCAAGGCAGTACACGCTCTCTAGACTATTCCCCAGTAATCCTGCACATTATATTCCCAAACACCCTACCCTGAAAAGAGACTTCAGATGCAAGGAATATGTTGGCATGAATCCAAAAGGACATAAGCCAGAGGCGACCCATCTCGATACACACTGACATATATAGAGAACAGGAATCCAGAATCCCCAGCCAACTTAAAGGCAAAGTCCTGCCTTCATGCTTGCATGTAGAAAATAAAGAGCCTGTTTGAGCCAAATTTATCTGCATCCCTCTCTTTCCAAGTTTTTATCTGTGAAGAAGTGTGACTGAAACCACAGGTGACAGGTACAAACCTTTTCTACAGCCCACTGATCAAAGACATTCTATGAGTATTAAAATATTTTAGATCCAATGCTAATAGAAATATACCATAGCAAGACTTATGGGATGCAAATACAGCTGTGTTTACAGGGAAAATTATGGCCTTAAATTTATTTATTAAGAGGGATAAAGACTGAACTTATTTGCATAATCATCTGAAAGTGAGAAAAACAATAGTAAGTTTAACTCAAAAATATGATGGAATGAATAATTATAAAAGCAGAGTGAATTAAATAGTAACAAACAAGCAACACAGAAAATCAACATAATTAACAATTATGACATTAGAGATCTGCAAAAGGCTGTGAGAAAATAAGGAGGATAAAAGAGGAGGAGGAGGAAGCGGAGAAATAGCAACAGTACTAAAAAGGGCCTTCTGACTATCCAAAGAAAATATCAGTGCAGCAAGGCAAGTTAGAGAGTGGAAGAGGGTATTTGCTAGTTATACAAATATTTGACAAAGGGATTGTGTAGATGTGTCTTTGCACCAAGCTCCAGCAGGGGTGTGGAGAGGCTTTAGAGAGGCTTTACCACAAGCAATTCTAAAATTTCAACTCATTTCAGTCACTACCCACTTGGAGATAGCATCCGATTCTGTCTCAAAAGACTTCCTCTACTTCCGACAAAACCCACAAACTGTCAGTCATGTATGTGTCTGGGACCACGAGGTCCAGTTACACTCATGCTTGAGCAACAATCAATACAGACACAAGGTGGTCAGTCAAGAAAGAGTTTATTGACAGGTTGGCAAGTTCGAAAGTGGGAGATAATTGTCCTCATAACTAGCTTGTCTGGATGGTCATAGAAGGCGGTTTTATAGGAAAGGAGATCAGAGAAACACATTAAAAACAAACAAACAAACATAAAACCTGGTTTGTAGGCGGATAAAGTCAGTGCGCAGTCAGCCTCCTCCAGGGCTATGTCCCTGAGGCACACTCCATCTTTTCTGCAAATTTAAACTAAAGATTTGTGCATAAGGATTCAAGCCTGTTTTTATTTTGGGGCTTTGGGAGGAATAACTAGAGGACAGCTTTCCAATCTAGATGAGCTGCTGATTTTGAATTTGGAAGTCAGTTTATTTCTTTTGGCACATTTTACAACAAACTGACCACAGACTGGAGGATTACACCAGCTCCTCAGACTTCAGGAGCCCTTGGCAAATCCAGATTGTTATCTGTGCTTCTGGTCTGTGCTTCTGATAATCCTTCTGAATTTTTATTAAACCTTTAGAGTCTTTGCTGAGGAGTCTACCCTTCTTGGCGGTGCTTCAGTTTCTGCAACTGGGTGGTGGTTCATTTTCTCTCTCTCCAAAGAGCTCAGTATTTGTATTTCAAGGAGATGTGGTCCTCGTGCCTTTGGACTTCAAGGTAGGCAATTTCTTCTCTGTCTTATTATTTCCTTAAAAAATCTCTTTACCAGGACTGGCTTCCACCCACATAGATCTACCTGCAGTAGAGCCCCAGGCACTGCTGGGTGCAGTCCTGGAGGTCTCAGAGCACGAAGGAAGTTTGGAGGTTTGGGATTTCCCATACCTCAGGGTCCTGCAGACTATTCCCTCAGGCCCTCGTGTTAATCCTTTGACCTGGTTGGCACAGAGTCAATGTGGAGGGGGGGGCCTCTGGGTTTCCTGAGTATAACTTGGGGGACCCATTTCACTTCACACTCAAGTGCACACACACACACACACACACACACACACACACACTTGTGCTTTGCTTGCCTTGCCTGGAAGCTTCCTGAAGGTTCTCCTTTGGGAGACTCTTATGATTGATTCATTAGCTATTGATTATTGAGCTCTGCCTCTCTAGCCCTACCCCACAGGAAATCAGGTTGTGAGACTGGACATTTTTTCTGCTCAAGGTGCTTTCACCAACGAGGCCCCACTCTCAGGTGCTTCCCAAAATTGATCTTCACTAATATAAATTTATTAGGACTAATATAAATTTATTAGGACTAATATAAATTTATTAGGAGTAATAAGATTTATAATAAGTATAAATCTGTTAGGAGCACTATCACTTAAAATGTGCTGAAACTTTCTCTGAAGTGGAGAACAAATCCTGTATTTGACAAAAGATAACTTTCATTGCTCTTATCATTCAGAAAATTCTAAGTTCTGAGAACCGTGAGACAGGAACTGTGGACAAAGATTAACATACATGAGTGGTATATTTTGGTCATCTGAATGACCTGAGGTAATTTCTTAACCTATTTCCAACCATGTTTCCAATCTGACCTGGTGTCCTTCCTGTGTCCTCACCCTATCTATCCTTCAGACTGGTTGCCTAGAAACCTATTTATAGGTGATTTTCACCTTTGGCCCCTTTGAAATATCCCAGAGGCTCACAAGAGGACCATATCACCCCAGAGACATTTTGTTGTAAGGGAGGAAAAAAATCTGAAAGCCCCCAAATAGGAATTTGGCACCAGGTTAATTTCATGGGAGGGGCTGTGAAGATTTGGTAAGGTTGCCTTTGAAAGCGACATCCACTTGGGAATTACAGGGCGTCTCCCTCATTGCTCTAATCTCCTTGTCTCTTTTTTTTTTCTAAATCGGTTTATTTATTATGAAAGCACCACGACTTATAAAGTTATTCATGTTTGGGTTTCAGACATACTCTGTTCCAGCACCAATCCAGCACCTGTGGTCTTCCTCGCATCACCAGGTGTCCCAGGCTTCCTCCTCCCCAACGACCTCCACCCCTATCTTCAGTCTGCCACCTTGACAGATACACTTTTAATTTTGGTTGTTGACATTTGGATTGCTTGTTTTAATGTTGACTCCGTGGTTTGTATACTTAGCTGTACCACTTCATATCTCTTCTCAGTGGGGATGTCAGAACTTAACTATGCATACTTTTGTTTCTCCTACCTCTCTTGGGACAATGGGAACTAATTAACCATTCCTCTTTCCTTCCTGGTGTCTTGACTGAGCTATTTAAAGATGGCATTTGAAACCATGTGACAAGGCTCAGTCCTTCAGAGTCTTCTCATGTGTAGAGAAAGCAGACATATGATTTATAATTTTTTTTACTTTTCTTATATCAGTCTGTTTGATGCTTGTCTGGTTATTTGAAGAACCCAGAGGGTCCAGGATGTTTTTCTTATGAATTATAACATGGCAAGGCTCATATACAGAATATGTAAAGGGTTCCTAAGGAGAAGGAGGAACTTGATAAGGAGAAACATGAAGGAGTGAATAATAAATGTCCAGAAGCATAGTGTATTCCTAGGGGAAGTATGTACTCACATGATTTCTTTATAGAATTGTTGACAACACTTACCAAAGCCAAATATATGCCTACCCTATGACTCAGGCATTCTCTGCAAGAAGTATGTATAGAAGTTCACCAAGAGACAAGCATGTGATGTGTATGGTAACTCTACTTATGAAAATCAAAATTTGAAAGCAGACTATTGTCAACTTGGTGTGTAATGTTTGTGCCAGTGGTGGTCTGCTAATACAAAAGAATCCCACTGGAATGGTGCATGTATATGCATGTGGGATACCTACATGCAGCAAATTTAGCAGATCTTATGAACTTAGAACTGAGCCAAAGAGACCAATACAAAAGAGAATCAGAGTTGTGATTGCATTTTCACCACTTTAGAAACCAGGCAATCCTATACATGTCAAGAAAAACCAAACTATTAGGATTTGGGTGACATAGTGATTGTGAAGGAGCTGTTGGGGGCATTAGGAGAGCTGGTCATATGGGGCTTAATGACCAAGGGTCTGGCTACATAAGTGCATTCAGTGGACATACATTTATGGAGCTTCAAACTTGTTGGTTCATGCACTGCCATTCACACTGCTTCTGGAAGCTGCCTTTCTCCTTTAGGGTAGGGTAATTATTGTACCTTCAGGACTCCACTTTCATGCAGGAGAGATATCATCTTTGGCAAGCTTTACAAAATACCTGTCTCTTCTCAGTTCCACCTCAAAGACAGAAGGTAAAAGTAGGAATGTAACAAGAGGTTGACCTATAGCTCCCCATAACCTCTTGTCACTGCAGATATAATGTGTGACTGATGCACACATATGGCAGCTGCTACCCCCTACGAAAGTTGTTCCAAATCAAGATGGATCTGGTAGTGCTGAGTAGGATTTAATGTTTTCTACACAGCACAGAACCTTGGCTCAACAAAGATGAGCTATATTTATTGTTACTGCAAAGACTGGGGTCTCCTGGGCACCTATGGGCACATGGTTCAGGCTTCTGGTCCCAGATTCTAGGACAGGACTAAGATCTAATGAAGCTGGGGACTTGGTCCCCATCCTCAGTCAGGATACTCAACCTCTAATTTTCTCAGAACTTGCTTTAAGGGAAACCCCATGCCCCCCTAATTTAGAGATTGTCTAGGGCCAGTCTGACTTGATGCAATCTGTCTGCAGTGGCCTTCCTGAGATGGCAATAATGAGCATCTCCCCATCATAGGTCATGCACCACTGGTCTTTGCTAGATATGCCACCTTGACGCCTGAGCCCCAGCAGACACCAAGTACTCATGCATAGAGAGGGGTCCGTGCTCAGCTCCTGAAGCTGAGCACAATGTGTTTTAGTAACAGACAAGGAAGTTGTCAGGTCGAATGGCTGTTTTCAACTCTCTTAAATTGCAGGGGAATTTAAGACAGCTGGTAAAGCACCCTTGAGAGAACCCAAGGGAGAACTGACCCAGGCTGTCCTCTGCTGCCTCCCTCCTTGTCCACAGGCCTTTCCCTCCCCAGCAAGGCTTGGGGGAAAATTGTTCTGGTCTCTTTTAAATTTCTGTGGCTCCAGAGCCAAAGAAGCAGGTGTGTAAGAGAGCCACCAATGGCAGAGGTCCTGAGAAGACACGGCCTGACAGTCACCCACCCATCGGACCCACCACTCCTACTTTCATTTCCATGGACACAGAGGAAGGTAACAAGTCCCACGTGCTTCACTTCAGTCCCAACTTCTGCCTCAGAATGCTTTAGGTGTCAGAGTCCTGTTCCACAGTTTGACGTGTAGAACACAAGTTTCTGTTATTAAAGTTGTAGTTGCCCATCTGGCTCCTTTTCCAGATTGGCTCATACAACAGTCACTCTGCTGACCCACCCCGTGACTGTAATGTTATTGTTCTTTTTACAGTGTGACAGAAAAAGGTTAGTGCGTCAGTCTGGGAATCCTTATACGAGAGATCCGAGTGGGAGGTGGTGAGGCATGTTCGTCTTTCCAAAAGGGTCTCTCTGGTGTGGCCCTCACCTGTTCCCCTCCTTCAGCTTGTCTCATGGGCTCTCTATCTGCTTTGCCGGTCACCCTCAAGCAGGTATCTGAACTCACTCTCTACCTTTAGTGGAGGGAACAAACAAGAAGCCATCTGCAAGTCCCAGCGCTTCCAAAAAAGGATGCAGGAGGAAAAGGGGCAAGAGGAATCCATGTCCCACATTTGAGAAAAATATAAGAAGAGCGACCTATTAGTTTTTCCCTTTTATCTTGGGTTTTGCGAACGCTCCAGAACCAAGCCAGGGGCTGCCTGTCCGCTGTGCTCAGTCTGAAGACCCCAGACTCTGCTGAAACTTGGCCTCATTGTAAAGAGCTAATGACCTGTAACAAACTGGAGTCACAATTTGAAATTTTACGGTTCTGTCCCTGGAATCTCAATTATTTTAAGACTCAAAGACATGAAAATCAATGGATGTGGAGAGTTCACTTTAGGATACTATATTAAAATGAATGATATATGTGTAAAAGAGTAGATTATGTCTAACAGCATGTGCACAGTGACATGCACATACCACACAGATACATATAAATTAGCAAAACTTAGTGATGGAAATCAGACGTTTCTTTATTATTATTATTTTTTAAATTTTTATTTATTTTTTTATTTTTTGGGTCACATCTGGCGATGCACAGGGGTTACTCTGGCTCATGCACACAGGAATTACTCCTGGCTGTGCTCAGGGGACAATATGGGATGCTGGGAATCGAACCCAGGTCGGCTGCATGCAAGGCAAATGCCCTACCTGCTGTGCTATCACTCCAGCCCCTATTTTTTTAATTTGGGGCCATATCTGGTGGTGCTCAGGGACTGCTCCCTGCTCTGTGCTCAAGAATCTTTCATTGGTACTCAGGGAATCTTGCAACGTCACGGTTAGAATCCACATTGCCTGCATGCAAAAAGGAAGCTCAGCTCTTTGAGCTTTTTCTCCAGTCCTAAGACATTTTTCTTATCTTCATTTAATCATTTTTCCACAAAGCATAAGGGTGTGTGTATGGGGCGAGAGGGGGCTGGGGCCACACTCTGCAGTGCTCAGAGCTCTGTGTTCAGGCATCACTCTTGGTGGTGCTTCGGGGACCGTAGGGAGTGTCAGGGGTTGAACCTGGGTCAGCTACAAGGCAACAAGCCCTACCAACTGTGCTATCTCTCCGTCCTCAACAAGGCATAGATTTTAGTACTGTCATCTCATTTCAAATCAACAGATCTCACTGTGACCTTAGCACCAAATTCTACTTGCAGAACAAGGTAAAAAGTCTCTCCCAAGGGCTCCAGGAAAGAAACAGCTCCTGCTCTGACCCCTCACTCCCTTTAAAGCGCCCAAAAGGCCATTGCTGCAGGGAATCTAGCAAACTCAGTTCGGCTCTGATTGTTGACAACATTTGCCATGTTGATTCCCAGACCCACCATGGGTCTGAAAAAGGATCTTCTATGCTGAAAGTACAAGTGCTGTGGCGGAACTGGAGGAGGTCAGGTCAGAAGAACGATCCCCACAGGGTGCCCTCACTCATCTGCTTTATATGGAATAATTGGAGCCCGGAATGCCAGGTATTTAATAGGGGGTAGCTTGGTTACGCTTGAGCCCAGAATAATGGAAGGAGAGGACAGAGAGGGAAAGAATCTTGGGACAGGGGCAAGGTCCTTTACTGCATCCCAAATGCTGCTTTACTTCTCCAAGCCAACAGGAACACATGAGCAGGGTCTGGGCTGGTACTGGTGGGGATGTGTGTCCCAGTTTGGAGTTTGTTCTTAAAAGGTCAACTAGGTGAGAGGTGGTTAGGATTTAAACAGTCTTTGTCAGGGCAGAAATGCCCAGTAGGGGTGGGGGAAAACCAGTCAGGGTTTGTAATTCTTTGAGAACTTTCTGCCTTGTCAGTGCAATATGGCACCCCAGGATGGCAAAAGTCATTCCTCACCCCAAAGACTTTTCCGCTGATAAGTAGCAATGGATATTTGAGAAAATAATTCTGACATGTTGTTGAACATCTTGGTCTTTATCCTGGAACCTACAAATATGACTGGGCCTGTCCTCTTGCAGTCTTCTCTAAGGAGTCACGATAGCATGTAAAGCAGAAGAGAGGTTGTCCTCCTGCTGTACTTTCATTAACATCATGTTCCCACTAAGGTCTGTCTCATAAAATAAGGAAGGAACAACAAGAACCTCATTTATTGCTGGTGGAAGTATGCAAAATAGAATGTAAATTCAAGAGTGTTTTCTTCTTACAAAACTGAACACATTTTGACTTATGGTTCAATTGTTGTGTTCCTTGCTGTTTACTCAAACATGTTGGGCATGTAGTTTCTAACAAAGACTTACACATGGGTGTTTATAACTTTATTTATAATTATCAAAAGGTAGAACAATCAAGATGTCCTCCAATAGTGGATAAGTAATAAATTGGATTAGATCCAGACAGTGAATTTTCATCACTAAACATATGGCTTGATAGGATCTATCAAAGACATAAGAGAATCTAACATTCTTGTTACTAAGTCTAAAAAGTCAATCTGAAAATACCGCAATTCAACTCTGAGATAATTCTAGAAAAAGCATAATTATGGAGACAATAAAAGGTGAGTGGTCATAACTTGGAGCATGGAACATGTTTAGGGCAGTGACAAAATTTTGTATAATTTTACAATGGAGGACACATATGACTTACATTGACAAATTTCACCAAATGCACACCAAGAGTGAACCCGAATATAATTCATGATTTTGAAGTGATAGTGATGTGCCAGTGCAGTTTCATTCTTTGTAACAAATGCTTTATTTTGGTAAAGAGGTTGATAATGTGGGGAGGCTTTGTGTGTGTATAGTGTGTGTGTGTGTGTGTGTGTGTGTGTGTGCGTGCGCGTGCATGTGCGCTCCCATGTTTGTGCCCATGTGTGTGCTTAAGAGAGATTTCTGCACTGGGCAATTTTGCTGTAAACCTAAAACTGTCCCCAAATAAAATCTTTTTCAAAAAACTAAATTTGAAAATGAAGCCTGAGAAGGGGGAGTCCTTATATAGCCGCCTGGGGCTCCTCTGGAGCAAACAAGGGAGTTGCCAGGGCTGGTCATGTCGACTGTGCTGCGGAGATGGGCCATACTGGAGCCCCCACTGTGCTTCCCCCCCGGAAGGGGACCTGAGGACCTCGAAGGGCTCCCAGGGCTCCTCTCCTCTTCTATGGACCACGTTGCTGCATTTGATGTTTATTTCACAGCAGTGCCTTGTTTCCCAGGTTGCTGTCAACAGAAACAAAATAATAGGTATGAAAGTGTCTTTAGATCTTCAGAAGAAAACCACCCCATAAATCCAAGTCATTAGCCCTAATGAAATGATTCAGAACATCTATCTCCTATTCATTCACTTCATCAAATAAAACATAATACCCATTCTTTGCCTTGCCAACTCCTCCCCACACCTTTCTCCTCCCACCTCCCCTAGAGAAAATACATGCCCGGTTTCGATTATTTATGGGATAGAGAGTTTGTATTTGTTCTCACAGGGTCTTAAGGAATGCTCTCCTTTTTATCAACTTTAGAGCTTCCCAGGTAGAAACCAAGGAGCACTGTGCCTCCTCACCTTCTTGTTTCCTTAAGACAGAGGTATCATGGTATTCAAGCTACTGGTGGCCAATGGCACAATTTTCAAATTATTGGATTCTCAATCCATTGGATTGTTTCCCATGGAATTTGCACTATATGTTTTATCTAATTATTGCTATTTAACTTTTTTTTTTAAATTTAAGACACTATCCCTAACATAAGAGTGGATTAACCCACCACCATTGAATGTTTACAAAATGCATGAATTTAATTCATGGGTAGGTTCTAATTTATATTGATTTACTTTGCTGTTATTACTTAAATTTCTAATATTCATTATTCTTATTTTATTTTATCGAATATGCCACGGGTAGCTTGCCAGGGTAGCTTACCAGGCTCTGCCTGTGGTGTATTCGATATGCCAAAAACAGTAACAGCAAGTCTCACAATGGAGAAGTTACAGGTGCCCGCTCGAGCAAATTAATGAACAATGGGACAACAGTGCTACAGTGCTATTACTTAGTAATGGTCCATCATTTAAATATAAGCATAAAATGTTTGCCCATTTTATTGTTGAAGGACTTTGTTTTTAGTTTGGGCTATTACAAATGAAGCTACAATGAATGTTCTTAGACAAGTCTTAGTGAACATATTTCTACTTTGTGGGTGGAAGTTTATATTGCTAAGTGGAATTCTTGCATCAAAAGATAGCATATATTTAATATTACTAGATATGAAATGTTTTATCAACAATTGTTATCCTTTCACAGTCCTCCAGAAATCTATGAAAATTGCAGCTGCCTCACACCCTCACCAACATATTGGTCTTACTTTCTTTTACCCATTTTAATAGGTTTACAGGGGTTGTGCAGAATATATGACTTTTCACATGTTTATGGGCCATTCATTCATTCATTCATTCATTCTGTTTATGGGCAGAGTATATTGCCCCCGTGCCTGTTTGTCTTCACTGGGGCCCCTCGGAGGGGGATGGGTTGAGTTTCCCTCCACCCCACCCCCAGTAGAGCCCTGGCAGCTGAAGATCTCCAGAACCCAGCCACAGCCATGCTCAAGGCCACTCTCCACATGTTTGGATGAGCCTCACGCATGAAGAAACCAGAAGAGGAACCCAGGTGTGTGGGACCGGGGCTGAGATCTCCAAGCCTGTTTGGATCGGAACTGGGCATCTTCCACCCAGATCCCCCATTTTCCAGCAGTTTGGCAGCCACACCCACAAACTGCCCCCAGTAGCATGTAATCTGAATCAGTGGCCAAGATCCAGAGACTATAAAACAACGCTCCCAGACCTCTTATCTATCTATCTATCTATCTATCTATCTATCTATCTATCTATCTATCTATCTATCTATCTATTTATCACTTGTATCACTTGTCATCACTTGTCATTCCGTTGATCTTTGATTTGCTGGAGTGGGTGCCAGTAACGTCTCCATTCGTCCCTGTCGCGTGCCCAATGGTATCTGCTCACTTCAGGAACACGAAGAGCCTCAAACTGTTCATTCAGAGTTTTGAAGAAGAAGTTTGACCATCTCATAGGTGGGAGGGCACTTGGTCTTTTGACATCCCGTGGAATCCAGTCGGTAACAGCTCTAGTCCAGCGGTCTTCTCCGAATTGCATTATGTGTCCTGTCCATCTGATTTCAACACCTTGACAAACGAGACAGCATCGCTGATTCTTGACCATTGACGGAGGTCGAAACTCCGGATTCCTTCTCTCACTTGAGTGAAAAGTGATACTGCAAGCATAGCTCTTTTGATTCTTCTCTCGGTTACCCAAATAGCATTCTCATCCTGTTTTCGTAGGGCCCAGGTCTTTGAGGCATATGTTAGTACAGGAAGAATGGTGGAGTATATATGTAGATAGATATGTGTGTGTGTATATATACATATATACATATATATACGTATATATGTATATATACGTATATATATGTATATATATGTATATATATACATATATATATATGATGGGGGAGGTTCACCTACAGTATCTAGAGACCCAGGGACCACTCTTGTAACCATGCTTGTCAATCTGGTACTGCAAGTCTACTTGCAGAACTGCTCAGGTCCTGCAGTGGGTGGCAAGCAGTAATGGGGATAGAATTTAGAGACCTTTGATTTATCTCCTCTGTACCTGATGACAGATTTTCATGGTTTCATTGTGAGTTTATTTCTCTCTTTATTCACAAATACTTTAGTATAATAGTACCAAATTTTGAAATACTACAAAATCTACAATCTGCTTCTCCAGGTTTATCTGGGTTTTACACACTGGTAAGAACTGGAGCTGGAGAGATAGTACAGTAGGTAGGGTGCTTATAAAGCAAGCTGCTGACAGGGTTCAATCCTTGGCATCTCACATGTTCCCCTGAGACTGTCAGCACTGATATCCGAGGGCAGACCTGAAATAAGCACTAAGTACAGCTGAGTGCCCCCCAAACAAACAGACCAAAACACCAGAAAACACAGCAAACCCCACAATGATGAAAATACAGAAAACAAAGAGTTTCACAGAATTTAAGAAAATTAAGGAGCACAGAACTTAAAGAAAACAGGACCACTGCTTCTCCATGGACATTTGCAAACCACAGAATGTTCTTTGAATCTTTACATACCGAAGTTCCCATTATGCTGAATTTAGCACAATTGTAAGTATTCATTCAGCAAATGCCAAGCAACATGGACACATATTTTATAATGAGAACAGGTATTGAGTTATTCAAATCCTCAAAGGATTTAGTCAGAGTGATGGGAAATGCCTTGTTTGGCTAGGGCTTTGATGACACTTCAGTCTCAACAGAATCAAAGGCTTTCCCTAAATCAATGAACTTTAGACAGAGCAGCATCTTGAACTCTCGCAAAACTTCAATGAGCTTGGTCACTGTGTGGATATGGTCGATCATGCTGAATCCTTTTCAGAACCCGGCTTGCTCGCATGGTTGCCTTTCATCTAGTATTCTGCCTATTCTATTCAGGATGATTCAAGTGAACAACTTGTAGATGACAGACAACAGACAGATTGGGTGATAGTTGCCGATGTCATGGATGTCTCCCTTCTTGTACAACAGAATGGTCCTGCTGGTTTTCCACTGGGATGGACCTTGCATTCAGACAGGCAGCGTGTGAAGAGCCGAGCCAGTGTATTGACCAGTACTGGAAGCAGATTCTTCAGGTTTTTGGGTCTGACCTTGTCTGGACTGGGCGCTGTACGCATCCTTACTGATGAAATGGCGTGTCGGATTTCGGAAGGGAGGATGTTGGGAACGACATATCCATCCTGCGGAATTTGGTTGGCACGTGGGCTGTCCACGTGGGCAGGTGGACATGGCTGTCGAAGAGATCCGAGTAGAAGTCATGACTAATCCTCTCCATTGCCCTTCTGGAAGATGTTATAGATCCATCAGGTTGTCAGAGGCCATCATCTTGGTCTTGTAGTTGGCGAAGGACAGTCTAGTGTTGCGAATACTTTTCCCGGCTTCTGCCGCATTGGCCAACACTGCTGCTCTTCTCTCTTTGAGGCCTTTGCGAGCTCGGACGTTAGCTTGTGGTTGCCTGAGGCTCATGCCAAACCACATTGGCGAATGAGCTTGAGAGTTTCTGAAGACTGGCATCTGTTTGTGGCTTTCCCACTCTCAGCATTCTTCGCACAGTCATGGAGGCACTGAACCAGTTGATCGTATTCCTTGTAGATGTTGTCAACGATGGCATCTTCCCACATTGCCACAATAGTGCCAAAGAGCACCCAGTTGGTGGTCATTCTGGGAGCTCTCTTCTTAAACTTAAACTTCGCAGACATTTCTTCCCGCTCTGTGAAGCAGAATTTTGCACGAAGGAGATGGTGGTCCGATCACATTTGGAATTTTGGGACAACAGCGACATCAGTCAGGCAAAACCTTCGATTGAATATGATGTGGTCAATTTTGTTGTGGAACTATCCACCAGGAGACTCCCATGTCCAACGTTTAGATTCGACCTCCAGGAACTGTGATTACCATGGACGGTCTTGGTCGAAATGATGAACTCAGTCTTTCACCCTTTTCGTTCCATTCTAGGCCATGGGACCCAATGTGGAGTTTTTCAGGCGACCTTCTCGGTCCTATTTTGGCATTAAAATCACCAACAATTATCTTGTAGAAGATGTGGTCTTCTTTATAGAACTTCTCCAGCTCCATGTAGAACTTCTCAATTTCTTCTTCATCATAGTTGGATGTTGGTGGTAGACAACCAACAAACAGGGCATTCAAACTCAGTACATCAAGATCCTCCATGAGCTGTATTATGGATTCACCACCAGGATCTCACCATTCTACAAGGAAATGATCATTGATATAAAGAGAGGGGTTCGGCAGAGTGATACCATTTCACTGAAACTCTTCAGTGCCACCCTCGAGAACGTCATGCAACAACTGGAATGGGAAGGAATGGGAGTGAAGATAGATGGTCAGCAACTACATCACCTCTGCTTCACGATGACATCGTTCTCATAACACCAAACATTAGCCAAGCAGCACAAATGCTGGCCGACTTTGGCCGCAGGTGTGGAAAGGTTGGACTGCAGCTGAATCTCAGCAAAACAATGTTCATGAAAAATGAACTAGTCCCTGATGTTCCATCTACTCTCAATGGAATGAAAATCTCTGAATGCAGCAGCTATGTATACCTGGGTCAAGAACTCAACATGAGGAATGACTTGGCGCCAGAACTGCGCAGGAGAAAGAGAGCAGCATGGAACGCCTTCAAGAGCGTCGAAGAAGTGATTAAGAGGACGAAGAATCTCTGGCTCAGGGCACATCTTTTTGACTCCACTGTTCTTCCTGCACTAACATATGCAACAGAGACCTGGGCCCTACGAAAACAAGATGAGAACGCCATTTAGGTGTCCCAAAGAGGAATTGAAAAAGCTATGCTTGGAGTATCACGTTTCACTCAAGTGAGAGAAGGAATCTGGAGTTCGACCTCCATTGAAGATCAAGAATCAGGGATGCTGTCTTGTTTGCCAAGGTGTCAAAAATCAGATGGGCCGGACATGTAATGCAATTCAGAGACAACCGATGGACTAGAGCTGTTACTGACTGGATTCCCACCCACCTATGAGATGGTCAGACTTCTTCGCCAAAACCCTGAATGAATAGTTTGAGGCTCTTCATATTCCTGGAGTGAGCAGATATCATTGGGCTACACTAGCACGTGACGGGGACGAATGGAGTCGTTACTGGCACCTACTCCAGCAAATCGAAGATCAATGGGATGACAAGTGATGCAAGTGATACAAGTGATGGGAAACTTTTGGAAATATTTTAAATTGAATGCTCAAGTTGCAGTTCCTCAACTGTCTTAGGCAAGACTGGTGAAGTATTTCTCTTTTAGTTGTAGGAAGAGCCCCGTGGAACAGGAAAGTCAACTTCCCACACCAGGTTTTCTGAGAAAAGAGCAGCCAATCCTTGTAAATAATGAAGAACCTGAACCTGGAACAAGAAGTAGAGAGGATTTTTCTCCATGATCAGATAGCTTCAGCCAACTGCCTAATGGAAGGTTTAGGAAGGATGGTTTGATCACGAGATTCAGACCACAACAGCTCTGGTTTGTACTGTATTAACAATGTGACCTTGGGTAGACTGAACAGAGACCTCTACAGTGATCAGAACTCTCTTTGGTAGGGTTGCGACAGTAAAAATAACAATTTTACATTCTGTATATCACTGGGAGGATTAAATAAGAAAATACATTCAAATTACTTTATGTGTTATCCAGTTCATGGAGATTAGGACATGACATTTGTATTGTTTTGTTTTGTTTTGTTTTGTTTTGTTTTGTTTGCTTTTTGGGTCACACCTGACGATGCACAGGGGTTACTCCTGGCTCTGCACTCAGGAATTACTCCTGGCGGTGCTCAGGGGACCATATGGGATGCTGGGAATTGAACCTGGGTCAGCCGAGTGCAAGGCAAACAAACGCCCTACCCACTGTGCTATCGCTCCAGCTCCGGGGACATGACATTTGTAACCATCATTCACAGACTCATCATTCAAGCATTCTGAGCCATTTTTTTTCCATAATAAGAGAGAACAATTAATGGAACTACATGTGTCTGTTTTGACCAAAGGGTTTTTTTTTAAATCACCACCCCACTCTTCTATGACCACTTACTAGTGCCCCCATTAGATGAGACTTGGCTCAAGACACTCCATATACTGTCAGAGGAAATTCTGATTCTAACAAAATTATTTCATTATTTGTGCCTCTTCCCCCAGTGTTCACTCTATTAAACAGCGATTGCACTTTTGAACAGCAGACTAGCCTTAGAATTGAATTACCACTAAAGAAGTACTTGAAAGAGATCCACTAAGACATTTCAAATGATGTTTGCTGCAGTGGCAATATTATTAAAATAAGGTAACCCTCCAAAAATGGCAACATGAATGAAGTTCAGAAATGTTTTTAATTGTTGGGGAGTAAATAGACGTCATAATTTATTTTAATGCTGATGAGAGAGCAGAGAGATCATGAGATGCTCAAACATTTGGGATCATCCTGAAGGATTCAAGTGAGGAATGTGAATCCTGTGAGCCCTTCTTAGGAACTGATAAAGGTCTTGAAAGCAAGAGGTCAGGAGTGGTTAAGACAGGAAGAGTATGGAATAGACCTAGAGAGAGAGTTTAGTGTAAAGACCAAAGCTAAGGACCATATCTGAGAACTTGTGTTGTACATTTCAGTATTTAAATCAGAACTTGAGGATAACAAGGATTTTATTTATCACAGAGTTTGAGTTGTATTCTAGATAAAACTTCTAATGCATAAACCAGTGCTGTGTTTATGGTTTTGGAAATGATACTTGACCATTTGAGGACCAAACTGCTTAAGCTGAAAATAATATATAAACCAATAAAATCATGTTGATATATGTGTGTGTATTTATTAAATCTAGGAGGATTCTATTTTTATCAATTTTAATGTTTCTAAAAATGCATTGCTTTATTCAGTAATTAAATTTAAGCAACCAGTTGTTTTTGAAATAAACTAATTGTTATCTAAATAGAATTAAAAATGTAATGAATAAAGAAGAGCAGAAATTTTGTTCATTAGAAAAAAGAATTACCTTAATGGTGTTTTTAATCAGAAGGGAAAAATATTCTTTTCAAAGTTTTCTGTTTTGTTGTTCTTTGTTTTTTTAGTTTTGGACCATACTAAGCAGTGTTCAGGGCTTACTCCTGGCTCTGAACTCAGGGATCACTCCTGGCAGGGTTCAGGGAAACATAAGTGATAGAGGGATCTAACTTGGGTCAGTTGTGCAAGATCCCTAGTCACTATATATTCCAACCCCTCAGGTGTTTTTCTATAATTAAAGGATTAATCTCTTGAAAGAAATCATTGCTGAAATCACCTGTCACATGAGCCAGTAGGTGATTTTATTTCAGATATTTACCAGAGATTTTACTTTCCAATATGGTGATGTCTTAGCAAACTGAAACCTGCAGATTTTTTTAAAAAATAAAACTTGCCAAACAACCATCTGATGTGTCTGGAGGAATTGGAAAACAAATAACTGTTTATTTTTAAGCCTGAAATTTGAATTAGCATTTTTCAAAGACGGTGTGATTTACAATGTCCAACAAGCCCATCTAAAGCAACTCAAGGTCATGAGATCTCAGAGGCAGAGTGAGAGACGTACTCCGAGGCAGGAAGAGTCTCTGGGCAGATGCAAGTGTGGCAGCTCCTTGTGGTGTGCAAGCAAATATCTAAACTCATTGTGGTCTTGAATAAGTGCAGGATGTTGCGTGTAGTGCAACTTCTTAACATTGATAAATATGTGTATTTAATATATAATGCTTTACATACATAGTTGATTAGTATCACTGTATCACTGTCATCCCGTTGCTCAGCAATTTGCTCGAGCGGGCACCAGTAACGTCTCCACTGTGAGACTTGTTGTTACTGTTTTGGGCATATCGAATACACCATGGGTAGCTTGCCAGGCTCTGCCATGAGAGCAAGATACTCTCGGTAGCTTGCCGGGCTCTCCGAGAGGGACGGAGATATCGAACCTGGGTCAGCCGCCTGCAAGGCAAATGCCCTACCCTCTGTGCTATCGCTCCAGCCCTATAATATTTATATATATGTATGTATATAATGCTCCTGGTCAATGATAAAACAGCATTGGGAAATGGGTTAAATTTTAAGTGAGGATAAAGCCTGCCTCTAGTCATCATCTGTGAGCACATGGAAGGGATGTCACCCGTTTTAGGGCACCTCAGGCTTCAAGTAAAACTCCCCCAAGAATTTCTCTGGAGCAAACAGGACCTAAAGCTACTAACCCACCACCAAGGACCATGACCTGCCTTGGTGGTAATTCTTCAACAGTTCACTAGAAACGGCAAAACTGTGAAGCTCTTCACCTGCCTTGAGCTGATACTGCAGTATCTAAGGAAATTGGCTACTGTAGCATCTCCAGTCTCTCAGTTGCCATGGTAACTTCTCCCATCTTCAGCTGAGGTTTACATACATTTGCACTCTCTCACTGGGATGGAGAATTGCATTGATAGGCTGATCCTCCATTTACTCCAAATCCTGCCTCTTATGTGCATGGGGTCCTTAGCCAAAGACAGGAGCCTGGGACAGCTGTGGTTGTTTCTGGAGCAGGATAACTGCAGCTGTACAAATGCATCACCATCTGGACTCAAAAGGGAATCACACAGCCAGCCTGGGTCTTCTTAGAGACACAATGGGGTTCGGGTGTGCAGACAAGACTTCATGGTCTTTCACTGTAAATGTGTCAGTGTTGGACACAGCAACCAATAAAGCACTAAGTACTTGCTGCTCCTCAGTTAATAGTCAAATTAAGTAAAAGGAGAGATTTGGGGTCCATAGGTGCTGAGTAATTCCTACGTTCCTGACTTATCCATAAGGTGACATCAACAACTCATATTTATCCATATTATTTATGTTTAAATATATGTTAAAGAATGAAAATAGGGTCATAAGAGGGGAAAAAATCAGGCTCCATGAGAGAAAAGGGTAGGTGTGAGGAATGGGTACAGAGGGGTGACAGGATAATGGATGATGATGGATGGATTGTGGATCTTGGGCGGGAGTGTCGTGGTGGTAAATATACCTATTAAGGTGTGAAACTGTGATAATGACTCATACTGTGCTGTAGATCTTTGCTTCTTCAACTGAGCTGCCATGCCAGTTGGCACAAATAAATGTGGAGGTCACAAAAATTTGACAACATTAAAACAAAAATTTGACAACAAAATAAAAATTTGATTCAAAATCAACCAAGAGATGAATCCACAGTGTTTCTGGCAGCAATCACCCATGCTGCATTTATAGGGTGAAAAGCAGAAAACATTTAAGAAAACATGGTTGAAGTCAATTTCACCTTACTTGAAAAAAGTTTTATAAAATATTGGGGCCAGAGAGATATTATAGTGGGTTGGACACTTGGGGCACTTGCCCTGCATGTGGCCAACCTGGGTTTGAACCCCAACATCCCATATGGTCCCCCAAGCACTACCATGAGTAATTCCTGAGCATCACGAGGTATGCTCAAGAGAAGAAGAAGAAGAAGAAGAAGAAGAAGAAGAAGAAGAAGAAGAAGAAGAAGAAGAAGAAGAAGAAGAAGAAGAAGAAGAAGAGGAGGAGGAGGAGGAGGAGGAGGAGGAGGAGGAGGAGGAGGAAGAAGAAGAAGAAGAAGAAGAAGAAGAAGAAGAAGAAGAAGAAGAAGAAGAAGAAGAAGAGGAAGAGGAAGAAGAAGAAGAAGAAGAAGAAGAAGAAGAAGAAGAAGAAGAAGAAGAAGAAGAAGAGGAAGAGGAAGAAGAAGAAGAAGAAGAAGAAGAAGAGGAAGAGGAAGAAGAAGAAGAAGAAGAAGAAGAAGAAGAGGAAGAGGAAGAAGAAGAAGAAGAAGAAGAAGAAGAAGAAGAAGAAGAAGAAGAAGAAGAAGAAGAAAGAAGAGGAGGAGGAGGAGGAAAATAAAGAAAAAGAAGGAGGTGGAGGAGGAGGAGGAAGACGAGGAGGAGGGAGATGAAGAGGAAGAGGAAGGAAATCACAAGTAGCCTCATGGAAAGCTTTACCAAAGGAAAGAGAGGGGCAGGGATAAGGACAAGGACAAGGACAGGGACACAGACATGGGCAGAGAGAACTATAAACTTGACACGCCTTTTGAAGGGTTATTCCCCTCCCCCCCCCGACTGTGCCTCATGGAGACCTGGAGCCTGGATACTTCCTGCCTTCCTGGGCCAGGACACACCCGCTCCTGAGAGGGCATGTTCACATCGAAGGGCTGTGGGGACACAGCAGGCAGGCGGCATGGGCCAACCTCAGCTCTGAAGTAGGTACTGAGGGCCAAATGCTCCCTTCTCTGACCTCAGAGAAGTAAGGGGAAGGTTCCAGCAAAGTGGATGTCCCTGGAGAGTTGCCTGGGGCAGAGGCCAGCAAAGCAATGAGCACCCTTGAGAAGGGCAGAGTCAGATATGAGACTCTTCCATTACCTCTTCCCAGGGAGTTCCCAGTTCTGCTGCTTCCCTTCTCGCACTTGGAGCAAAGCCAGTTCTGGAAGGCCAAATTCCAGGTGCCGAGGTTACATTATATTTGATCAAGGCTGACAACAAGAAATTGGGGCTGACATTTGAATGGGTGGGTGGAGGGTGAAATGGGCAAAGAAACACACATAAATATGATTTTCATATTTTCAACTTTTTTGCTTCACTTAGACTTACCGTTTATTCCAAAGCTGAGCTCCTCATAAATAAAATTAAAATAAAACAAGCTTCGAAGCTGTGCCAGTAACCGACTCACTTCTGGGTTCCCTGGAGCATATGGAGAAGGAGACTAATGACAAGAACTGCTCAGAGATGCTAAGGAGCGGGGCTGCGGATAGCAACTGCTTTCCACATCAGAGTGAGATGTACATTCACTTAGGAGCCCCGAGAGAAACTCCCCCACATCTCATTTGGCCTCTTGAAGTTCCTGGCAAAACGTCTCTGAGCAGATGCAAATGTCTCAAAGAGGGAAAGAGAAGCAGGCTTTGTTTTCCACAGCAACTTTAAAATCCATCAAATTCCTAGTTTTCTGGATATGACTCACTTCACTCAAGCTCACGGCTTGGCAGGGGGGGGTTTCCTTCACAAAAGCACACTTGAACGTTGCGGTGGGCCCCAGTGAGTCGGGCCGGCAGACATTATGCAGATTGTTCCTACAACTCGTGAGCAAGAGAGGGTGACACTGAGGTCTGGTACCCAGGAGGACAACAGTCTGGTGACGCAATTTTGGATAAGGAAGATTGAAATCCAGTTTGTTTGTGAGTTAAGCCAGTGCTAGTTTTCTTAACTCCATGGGGCAGCTCAGCGCATTGTGGTCACCTGAAGTGTGACTCATGACAACTCTACTAGAAAGCTGTAGCAATAAAAACAGAGTGGAGTCTTTATTATTATTATTATTATTATTCCAGTCTATTCTAATCCCAGATCAATGGGACAGAATTGAAAGCCCAGAGATAAACCCATAGATTTATGGACAGTTCACCTTTGACGAAGGAGTTATGTGAAGGGGAACAAGGAAGTCTCCTCAACAAATGGTTTTGGGAAAGCTGGATAACAACATTCAAGAGAAGAAACTGGAACCATATCTCACACTATTCACAAAAATCAACTCTTTAATCCACAAGAGTGGATTAAAGGCATTCAAATTAGATCAGAATACACAAAATTTATTGATGAAAATGTGTGCAGAACTGTCCAGAAAATGGACCTCAGAGGTGTCTTCATTGATTTGATTCTCGAGACCAAGCCAAGAAAAACCAGAAATAAACAAACGAGATTGTGTCAAATTCTGCATGACAAAAGAAACTCAGGATAAAATTTTAAAACAACCTACTGACTGGGAGAAAATATTTGTACATAATACATCAGATAAACACATCCTACTATTTATTGGCTGGGATGTGACAAGGGTGTGACCACAGAGCAGTCACTGTTGGGAATGCTGTGTGGCTAGTCTCTATGGAAAGCAGTATGGAGACTTCTCAAAAAAGTGAGAATAGGACTTTTATACAACCCAGCAACGCTGCCCCCTAGCATCTACACCCCCAAACACAAAAACAATTCAAAATTATATAAGCAAACCTATGTTCATTGCAGATCTTAGTTCAATTACCTAGACATGGGTAAAATCTAAATGTCCAATGAAGGATGGATAAGGGGATGTGTGTGTGTATGTATGTATGTATGTATGTATGTAATACTATGTAGCTTTAAGCTAAGATGAATCATACAGTTTGCTGTAATGTGTATACAATGGGAGGGTATTGTGTTCAGTAAAATAAATCAGAAGGAGGACAAATGCTGGATGATCTTACTTATCTGTGGAATGTAATGAAACAGAAGAAAAAAGACAATTGTGATCAATAACAAGCCCTTGGCCGTGGATTACAATATCAAGAATAAACTCTGGGGAAGGGTGGGGGAATGACGACAACATTAGACAGAGGGGCAGTGGTGGTGGGTTGATGACACTTTGTTGGTTGTTGGGTGCCAAAACATTGTATATCAATACCATATACATGGCAATAAAGTGGCAGTAATCAAATTAAATTTAAATATTCACTGTAACACTGTAGCACTATAGTCTCATTGTTCATTGATTTGCTTGAGCGGGCACCAGTAATGTCTCCATTGAGAGACTTGTTGTTACTGTTTTTGGCATATTGAATATGCCACGGGTAGCCTGCCAGACTCTGCCATGTGGGCACAAGACTCTTGGTAGCTTGCCAGTCTCTCTGAGAGGGATGGAGGAATTGAACCGAGGTCGGCTGCGTGCAAAGTAAATGCCATACCAGTGTGCTTTCGCTCCAGTCCAGAAATATATAATATAAAAACAAAACAAGAAAGAAAAGAGAGTGTTGCTTTGGGGTGGGTAGAGGCAGGTTGTGGGGGGAGCACTCAGAAGTTCATTATTATAGATGTTGGCTGTGTTTATTCAAGGGTGTCCTTTATCAGGTTGGGGAAATTCCTGTCCATTCCTACTTTGCTGCAAGTTTTATCATGAGTAGATGTATCACTGTATCACTGTCATCCCATTGCTGATCGATTTGCTCGAGCTGGCACCAGTAACGTCTCATTTGTCCCTGTCACATTCAGGGTCAGGGAAATGAGGCCCATTATTGTTACTGTTTTTGTCATATTGAATACGCCATGGGTAGCTCGCCAGGCTCTGCCTTTCGAGATTCTGCATCGCTCTCTTCCGGGAGCTTTGTTTTATAGTCTCTGGATCTTGGCCGTAAGCACTGGGGCAGTTTGTGGGTGTGACTGCCTAGCTACTGAAAAACGGGGGATCTGGGTGGAGGCTCAGTCCCGATCTGAGCAAGCTTGGAGATCTCAGCCACGGGTTTCGCATACCTGGGTTCCTCTGTCAGTTCCTTCATGGGTGAGGCTCATCTGAGCATGTGGAGAGTGGCCTTGAGCATGACTGTGGCTGAGTTCTGGAGGTTTTTGGCTGCTGGGGCTCTGCTTGGGGCGGGGAGGGAAACCCGCCCCCTGGGGTGCCCCAGTGAAGACAGCCTGGTGTGGGGGAAGGAGATTCTCTGAGAAGATGTATTTTGCCGGATACTTTTTTACTGTGTCTATCAAATAATCATATTGTGGGGCTGGAGAGAGGGGCCAGAAAGTCATAGTCATGTGCTCGCCTTCACCCGGCAGACCCAGGTTCCCCTCCAGCAACGCTGGGAGCCATCCAGGGCACAGAGCTAGAAAGAGGCTCTAAGCACAGCTTACTTCTTACCTCACCCTGCCAGGTGAGGCCCCAAACAAAACCAAAATTAAAAAAACAAGTAATCAGATTGAAATGTTTTTACGTTGTGGGTGCTGACTTGTCCATGGGAAGCTGTTAGAAACATCTCAAATAACTCCAGAGAGTGTGTCCTTCACCCAGTTTCTCCAGTGGTGAGAACTAGAACACACTGACACAGAAGTAGTCCGACCCAGAGCAGTTCAGCGTCGAAGAATGCTGGACTCCTATTACTGTTTAATAGTCGACACATTTCCTTCATCCAGTTTCAGTTTTTTGATAGCACGCCTTCCGGATTACTGTAGTTACAGAAGTCTTGATATCAAGTTGATTGATTGCTCCTACTTTCTTTCCCCAATTAGTTTCTGTTCTAGTAGCTTTGTCTTTTCCATATAAATTTTAGATGATTGTGTTTGCATTCATATAAACCAGACTTAATATTGCTAGGATTTTAGTGGGGATTTAAGTAAACCTGAATATCAGTTTCAGAAGTGATGTCTTTATTTTGTTAAATCATCTAGTTCATGATTATCATGACTTTCCATCTGTCAGATCTTTCATTTCTTTCATCATCATTTTATAGTTTCCAACATATAAATTCTCCACATGTTAGATTACATTTAAGTATTTCATTTTTGTTTGCACAATGGTAAATGGCATCATAAATTTCAACTTAGTCGATACATGTTCTTTGCTAGTATATAGAAATAGAATTAATTTTGTAGTGTTTATCATGTATCATAAGACCTTACAGAATTTATTAGTTGCTTGAAGTTATTTTTCTTTTTTCATATTCCTTTGGATATTAGCAAGAAAGTCACTTGAAAATAGAAACTTTATTTCTGATCCACATATCTTTTAATTTACTCATTGAACAGATTAGAATTTCCAATACTATAATGTGTCATAGGATGAAGTTAACATCTTAGTCCTGTTACTATTTTAGAGGGAAACATTTAGTACTTCATCATTAAAAGTACTGTTAACTATAGGATTTCGTAGATGCTCTTTATCAAGTTGAGGAAATTTCCTTTCTATTTCTTAGTTTATTATGAATAAATATTAATTATGGCAAAATCCATATTCTGTATTGATGTACATGATCATTATATTTCTATTTTTCTTCTTTAGTTTACAAATTTTTATATTGCATTGATCGATTCTTTTCTGCACTTATTTTTAAATATTGAATTAGAATCACAACCCTAAAAAAACCCTCACTTGTGATAGTGTATATTTGCTGAATTTCATTTATTAATATTTTGTTAAATATTTATATATTTATATTAATATAACATTTTCTTAGGGCCAGAGAGATAGTATAGCAGGTAGGGCATGCACACAGCTGACATGGGTTTGATCACTGGCACCACATGCAATCCCCCAAGCTTGCCAGGAGTAATTTGTAGTGCAAAGCCAGGAGTAAGCCCTGAGACTGCCAGGTGTATACATATATATATATATATATACATATATATGTATGTGTATACATATATATGTATGTATATATAAAGCATAGCGGTTGGGCGTTCGCCTTTCACGAGGCCTGACCCAAGTTCGATTCCTCCGCCTCTCTCCGAGAGCCTGGCAAGCTACCGAGAGTATTGAGCCAGAGCGGCAGAGCCTGGCAAGCTACCCGTGCATATTGGATATGCCAGAAACAGTAACATAAGTCTCTCAATGAGAGATGTTACTGGTGCCCGCTCGAACAAATCGATGAGCAAAGGGATAACAGTGACAGTGATTTTTCTCTAGTTTAAATTTTTATGTTTTAGTATTGCAGTAATATTGACATCATAAAATAAAATGGAAAGTGTCTCAATTTTCTGAAGAGAGTGTATAGAATTGGTGTGAAATCCTTAAATAATTGATAGATTCTCTGGTGAAATCACGTGGCTCTGAAGGCTTCAGGAAGTCCATTTCCTTAGTAATTACAAAGCTATCTAAATGCCCCTCCTCACCCCACCCTGCCCCGCCCATCCCTTTTCTTTCTATTCCTTACCTTTCTCTCCTCCCCTTCCCCTTCCCCCTTCCCTCCCCTTCCTCTGCTCCTCCTCTTCTCCTCCCCTCACCTCCTCTCCTTTTCTTTCTTTCCTTTCTTTTTTCTGTAGGTTTCTTTTTCTTTCATTGGGGTAATGTGATTTACTGCAATGTTCGTATTGTTGCTTTATACTTGCAGTGCTGTTTCACCGACCCCATCACCAGGGTGTCAGTGCCTTATGTTCCTCCCGTACCTCAGCCCCTTTGCGGCCTCATTTGGCCGTTCGGCTGGCAATATTGTGGAGTTTGTTTCCACTAGGACTGTCTAATCTCTTGCTTTGTTCCTTTATACTTCTCACATGAGTAGGATAATCTAGTAACAAATTCTCATTTTCATATCGAGCGGGTTGGGAAAAATTGTGCTTTACAAGGAATGGGACCACTTCATAAAAGATGTCAGACATGTGCGTAGATATAGATATGTGTGTAGATTTGTGTGCAGAATTCCCTTTTACATATTTTAATTTTCTACTGATATTCCTTTTAATTTCTGATCTTATTTAAAACTTGTCAAATTTATTGACCTTTTCAAGTTTTCAAGGAACCAAGTTTTGGTTTCATTGATTTTGTTTCTTTCATTGCTTTCAGTTTAATTGAATCCTGTTTTTACATAATAAAGATAAAAATAAATTGTTTTTCCTTTATCTTGTTCGAGCTTATTTGATTTCTTTTTCTATGTTTTTTATGCCGAGAATTCTTCATTGTAATATACATATTTTGTGCTATAAAATTTCTTCTCGGCATAGTTTTAGTTGCCTTATATTTGGATATATTAGATTTTTATTTTTATTTACTTCAATGTATTTTTATTCCTCTTCAGACTTCCCTCTTAACAAGAGATTAAAGATATTACTTTAATTTCCAGGTACTTAGAAATTTTCTGCTATTGATCTGTTTTTGATTTCTGATTTCATTCTATTATAGACAAAATACATTTGAAATATTGAAATGTTTAGAAAACATTTTAAAATTTGCTTTATTGTCTAGCGCATTATAGGTCCCATAGACTTTTACTTATTTTCATGGGTTTGTTTTCTTTATTAATTTACGATAGTTTAGATAGTATGTTTGCAAGACTGTTGAAACTTGTGGTGTTAATATTAAGTGATATATAGCACTTTATACTCAGGAATCTATGGAAAGAGATTTGTGTAAAGTGCCAGAAATCTCTTTCCATAGATTCTTCAGTAAGAAAAATTATTCTGTATTGCTGTTGGAATACTCCATACTTCTGATTAGATCCTATTGATTAATTGTTGATTACCTCTATATCTTTGTTGATTTTCTATTTGTGATTTTAACAGTTTAACAAAGAGCTATGAAAATTTCTAATTATAAATGCAGATTTGTTCATTTATCCTTTCATTCTTTTGATTAATTTGAGAGTTCTTCTGCATGCTTTCCTTGTGGCTTATTTAGTGCATACACATTTAAGATAGCTGGGTTCTTAAAGATTGTTTTTTTTTCTTTGGTGGTATTCTTTACTGCTTATTTTCCTTCTCTAAATTTTTAAGTATTTTATCTGTATTAATAAAGCTGTTCTTGTTTCCTTTTTATTGTTTGTATGATTCATATTGTTTCCTTGTAATTTTATTTCAACATACCTACATCATTTTATTTGTAGTTGAATTTCTATTTTTTTTTGGGGGGGTCACACCTGGTGATGCACAGAGGCCATTCCTGGTTCTGCACTCAGGAATTACTCCTGGCGGTGCTTGGGGGACCATATGGGATGCTGGGAATTGAACCCAGGTCGGCCTCATGCAAGGCAAACGCCCTCCCCGCTGTGCTATCTATCGCTCCAGTCCGTGTAGTTGACTTTCTTACCCACATTTTGAGTCATGCTTTTAACTTACTATGTTGTTAAAAAAAATTGTTAAAAATTTTGTCTTTAATTTATGTATTTACATCATTTACATTAAATGCAATTTCTTCTATATTAGTGCATAAGTGAACCATTTTATAAAAATTAATTTTTTTAATTGAATCACCATGAGTACATAGTTTTAACGCTGTTCATGATTGGGTTTCAGTCATACTATGTTCCAACACCTGTCCCTTCACCAGTGTCCATTTCCCACCACCAATGTCCCCAGTGTCCTTCCTGCTACTTCCTCCTCCAAGAACTTTTCTTCTCTCTTTCTCTCTCTCTCTCACACTCTCTCTCTCGTTATCTCTCTCATTCTCTCTCCCATGAATCATGTCTTTGTTTTCTGTTTGTTCTATTTTAGATCTCACTGATAACTTTCTTTCTACCTTGCTGTTGATTACTTAACCTTTAATTTAGAATTTCACTCTGTATTATTTATAAAATTGATGTAGTAGTTTATACTGTATTGTATCTCTTTGTTTAGTGTTTTGATGCTTGCTTTAGATATTAGATTATACAATATAGAATTTATCAATATACTGATATTATAATTTAAATAAAATATATAAATCATATCTTTTTTGTGGCCCTTTACTCTCCTTCATTTATAATACACTTGTCTTAAATTTTCTCCCATGCATTTCAAACTATCATGTTAGATAGTCTACAATTTTTTGCTTCAGTCAGAAAGCATAATTTAGAACTCTAGAGAAAAGAAAATTATCGATTACTTATTCATTTTATCACTATGTTCTTTCTTCCATCTTGATGTTCAAAGATCATCGTTTTATTATTTCCTTAAAGTTTAAGTAACTTCATTTCACTATTCTTTTAGGGTAGGTCACTGGTGATGATTTCTCAGATAATTCTCACCTGAGAATGTCCTATTTTTCTTCTCGATTCCTGAAGGTTGTAAGATTCTGTGTTAACCAGTCTTCTCTCGGCATGCAAAATGTGGTGCTGTTTTCTTTCAGGTCTGCCCAGTTGGTCCTAAGCAAATTATTGTCATTCAAGTATTTTCCCCATTAGATCTCACAGCTTTCAAGTTTCCTTGTCCTCAGTTTCCAAAAGTTTCACTGTAATTTGTTTTGGTATGAATTTCTTTGGTTGATGTTCAGGATTAGGTGTTTGCCGAGTTTATTTCAGCCATTGTTTTCATTCTTGCTATCTTTAATGTCTTCTTGTAGAATCTATTCTTGCTACTCTACTTATGCCAGGGATGCAGAAACCAGGCTCCTGGTGTGATCTCCTCTGAGAGTACAGCACCCCAGTTGCTGATCGGGAATGAGAGACTCGACCCTCAGGCTTCTCTGAATTCATCCTCTGGGTGAGGGACTCGGGGCTGGAACATCTGGTCACAGATTATGAAGGTGGAAGGAGAAGCTTCCAGTGGGTCTTTATTTAGGTGGGTAGACATGGAACCATGGTCTTCTGTGCTATTTGGATGGCATAGAGCAGATAGTATTTAAAAAATTTGTTCTCTTGAGAAGTCATATATCCTATGTCTTCAGTTTCTGGGAAGATATTAATTGTTTTTTAATTTTTTTTAAAGTCTGGCTGGAGTGATAGCACAGTGGGTAGGGAGTTTGCTGTGCACATGGCTGACCTGGGTTTGATTCCTCTGTCCCTCTCGGAGAGCCTGGCAAGCTATCCAGAGTATCCCGCCCACAGAAGCAGAACCTGGCAAGCTTCCCGTGGCGTATTCGATATGCCAAAAACAGTAACAAGTCTCACAATGGAGACGTTACTGGTGACCACTGGAACAAATCAATGAACTAAGGGAGGACAGTGCTAAACAGTGCTTTTTTTAGTCTGAACATGTAGGCATGTCTGACCTACAACTGCTTCAACAGCCAATCTAGATTATATGAGGAAAGTAGAAAACCCAGGCAACTCACCACTATTTTGTGTTTTAGGACAAGATTCCTATCTGTTCTTACTTTTCCTCCTATCATTGAGAGTTGTTTTATTTATTTATGTTTTAAGAGCAACTGTTGGTACGTATATTAAGAAATAAAGCTAGTTCATCTACTCCAACTTCCTTGAGGAAAGATAAGGATGTACTAATTGGCTTTTGAAAGTTAAATCAACCTTGTATTCTGAGTTTATCTCTTTTTGGTCATATGATAAATAGATGGATATTACAGTGTTTACCCCTCAAATGTTCTCCTCATTACATTTTTTATTACATTGAGCAAGATATTTTGATCTGGTTTTTATAAAACCAAAGTGTTTTTAGTATGAGTAATCCAATAAGGATCTATCCCTAACCCTGAGTGACAACCAGACACTCATACTTTGAATATTTTGAATATTTTAATATGATTCTTTGGTGGTCTTAGGTAATTTTCTCATACACATGTAATAATTAGGACTCAGTTGATGAATCCATCAAAAGGTAAATAGATAAACATTGTACAAAGGTAATACAACCAAACAACTTAAAAGAAATGAATTACTGATATATTAACAGAAACTATATCAGGGATAAATCTCAAAATTACTTCTTGGTGAAAGAATCCATACCCAACAGAATGTATTTTCTTCTTCTTAAATAAAATTCTGTAAATGATGGTTAATTTATAGTGACAGAAAGCAAGGCTATCTATGAGAAAGGCATTACAAAAGGGAATGAAAATACTTTGGGGGTATGTATACATATTATCTTGGCTCTGATGGTTGTTTTATGAGTATCCACAAATATCAATTAGATTTCTAAATGTAGATTATGTGACTTTTAAATAAACTATACTTCCTTAAAGCTATTTTTAAAATGATAACCTTAAATACTATAATTCTACTGCCTCATAGGGCGTTAATCTCCTCTTCATCTAATTTAATCTTTCTTTCACTGAATAAATCCATTTGAATTCATGTTATCCTATGAATCAAATGTTTAATTCTGCTGTTCTCCTCATTATATTTGTATTATTTTACAAGTTACCTTTTGACATCATTTTTACCTATAAAACATCTTTATTTTAAATCACAATAAAAATTCTTCAAGAGAAATACTTATAAGCTCTAAAATATTCCATTTCCCAATTCCTTTCCTATACTAGTAGCATTGTGTAAAACTATTATTTTGTAAATCAATTTTTGACAACTTGAGGTTTTAAGAGTACAATTGTAAAGAGAGCAAAAATGATATGATAACTTTACACATAATGTACAAATAAAGATGAAACCCAGAAACACCTGTATTTTCAAGGAAAATATCAAGATCAGTTTGGAAATTTTAGAGAATTATGCAGAATCCAGGGAAGCTGTGTGCAGTAGGAAGTACATGAATTAAGAAAGAAAGTAGAGATGGAATTTTAGTGACTTCTGTTTTATTATGGTGATGCATACATAACCGTCACAAGAGTGAACACAAAGTAATAAACAACATGGGTAAAATTATGGTCAGAGATGCTGTAGTCACAGAAGTGGAGATCTTTTTTTCCTGCCAAGGGACATTTGAATAGTTACAGCATGATCTGCAAGCCATACAATACTGACAGATGGGCTGAGGAGAGTCTACAAGAAGCTTTGTGTCTGTACTATCATATTCCAGAGCTAGACCACATGATTTTGTAGGCCTCATACATCCTGCACCAGACATTTCCAACCCATGAAAAAATAACTTAAAAAATTTGGCAAGTTGGACTGGAGTGATAACATTAGGTAAGAGGACTTGCTTTGCACATGGTTGACCCAGGTCCAATCCCTGGCATCACATATGGTACCCTGGACCTGCCAGAAGTGACCCATAGACCCAAGAGTAAACCCTGAGAACAGCTGGAAAAACTAAAAAATTTAAAGAATTTTTTTTTAATTGGAAGAATGAGGAAGTGAAAGAGCACTTGTGTCAATATATTCATGTTCACTTATAATTAAAGATCAGGGCGAACATCCCGGGCAACTGGCTATCAGTGGTGTAGTGGTGGACCATGACTCTCAGAGAAAGCACAAGGAAGCGAATGTTGTACGAGGTGTGGGAACTCACACCCCAGGGCTATTGTACAACCGGAACTAGAAGATGCTGGAATATACCCCAAGGACCAATGACTCAGCTTTTGGAAAAGTATTCCAGACCTGACCTGTTCTGAAGTTCCCAGCTGACCTGGCCCACTCTCAGGCATCTGACAAGTCCATTCATGAAAAAAGCTCAGGCTGAGGCAGAATTTCCCTCTTCCAGAAGATGGGTTATGTGCAAAAAATGTTCAAAAGATCTATGCAAAAGATCATGCTCATATCTATCATTGTTCTGGGAGAGTAGAAACAGATGGAATAATAAGGAATACATTTTAGTCACCAGTTATATCTTAATAAAGCTGGAAAAATGAATTCAATTTTATGATAAAAGATACTTGCTTCTTCGTATGTGAGGAATAAATACATTTTAAGACAAGAACTGTTCCAAACATAAGGAAAAATCCAAATTATTTCTATATAAAATGTCTAGAAAGATGGGTCCAGAGTGATAGTACAATGTGTGGGGTGTTTGTCTTGTATGCAGCCCACCCAGGTTCAATCCTGGAACTCCATATGATCCCCCAAGGCCTCCAGGAATGATCCTTGAGTGCAGAGCCAGGAGTAAGTCCATGGTAACTGTTGGTCATGGCCCCCAAAACAAAACCGATCAATCAAAGGTTCAGTAGTGGAGATATAGCTGGGGGTGATGGTATGGGTGAGTTGGGTGAGACTGGAAATTCAGTCCTCATTACCATATGCTTACCCTTCCACCAGTAACTCCAGTTTGGCCATTGTGGCCTCCAACACCTAGGCCAAAAAACACCACATCACCAGGCCACAAAAACACTGCATCACTGAACCATTTGGTCCATACAGCATAGCCAAGTGTCTCCCAGAATGCCCCCTAAGCCCCACTGAACTCTGTTTGGGAATTTCCCCCCAAATAATAAAATGTCAAAGATATTAAAGGGCAAAAAGGAACACATAACAGAACTCAAAGAAGAAAGAAAAGAAAATCAAATTTAAAAGAGGGTGAAAGCAAGTTAGACGGCTAGAGAAAGACAAAAAAGCTGTAAGGAGCAATGGTGGAGGATTCCTGGCATTTTAATTGTGTGTGTTTTTTGGGGGGGAATGCAATAATTTTGTATGTTGTAAACTTTAACATTATTGCAACTTATTTATTTATAATAAATAATTTTTAGGATGCCTCCAAAAGGTAGATAGCAATAAACCATTACAGAAATCAATTGTATGTGAGTTCCCACACCTCATACAACATTCACTTCCTCGTATTTTCTCTGATAGTCATGGTCCACCACTACACCGCTAGAAGCAGTGAGGATAAAAACAGACTACTGGAAAAGCACGAGAGAGAGAAAAGCAGGAAAGATGTTTGCCTTGCACACAGTTGACCTGGTTTTTACCTCTGGCATCACACAAAGTCCCCCGGCACAGCCAGGAGTGATCCCTGACCACAGAGCCAGAAGTAAGGACTGAGCACAACTGTGTGTGGTTGCCAGACCCCCAAAAGTAGAGACTACTAGTGTAAAAAGATGAAATTTTAAAAGAGAATATATAGGGGAGAGATATAGCTCAATGAATGAGGGCTCACGCTTTACATACAGGAAATCCAGGTCTGATACCCAGCACTGCACCTCGTGGTCTGCAGAGAACCACTGTGTGTGGCCCCCAAGAGAAAAATAAATCAGTAACTAACTGATTAAATTACTTACTTTAGCTTGTTAAATTTAAAATAAAAATTAAATTTAAAGATGATGCAAAAAAGTGGAAAAGTAGAATGAAATTTTGGAAAATATCAAATATCTAGGAAAGCATATTAAGGAAATTTAGCATAAAGTATAATTTCTGAAGAAAATGAGGATTGCTGTATCTTGCCATGGAGCCATTTAGCCCTTTATAAGAGATTACTAAAATGAAAGATTATGTTACAGGTTAGGCCTTCTGTGCTTATGTTTTGTTAAAATTGGGATTAGTTGCCTTCTGTTACATGCCATCTAATCTGGTGTGCTACTCCTGGTTTATCAATGCTGTAGAATTTGAAATATTGCAGTGCAACGAATTGTGTGCTCCAGAAAAATCCCAAAATTTTAAACAGGGTGACACAGAGGGAGTTAAATTTTTAACTGGGTAGTGCGTTTGGGGCATGTGCATGACTGGGGATTCAGGAAGTCCAGGGAGATGGGGAGAGGTAGCCCACCCCTGACTCTCAAAGAACCTGGGGTTTTCAGCCACAAAACCCACATACCTGAGCTTTTCAATGGATTAATTTCTGGGTGAGGCTCATCCAGGGCAGTGGAGTCTGGCCAGGAGCATGCAGCAATTGTGGAGTGTGGGAGGTTTTGGCTGCTGGAGTTCTGGGCAGGCACTGGGCTGATCCACCCTCATAAAGGCTCCCTGGGCAACTCAGCACCAGAGGGAAATATCTGAAGTTCTGGAGTATTCAGAAAGTAAGGGATAAAAATGTGAGAAAAATGTCAAGTTGCTTAGAAGTAGGAAAATAAACTGACACCAGAATTCCCCCCAAATAATGATTTTCAATAGTAGAACACTGTGAAGAAATATAAATTGATTCTGGGATGAAAATATGACTTCAAATTTTATGTATAACGACAAATTTACCCTACTCATAAAAACTAAGAGATCGATATATATATGCGTGTGTGTGTGTATATATATATATATGTATATATATATATATATGTATTTGCTTTTTTGGGTCACACCCGGGAATGCACAGGGGTTACTCCTGGCTCTGCACTCAGAAATTACTCCTGGCGGTACTCGGGGGACCATATGGGATGCTGGGGAGTGAGCCTGGGATCGAACCTGGCATCGAACCTGGGTCGGCCACATGCAAGGCAAACGCCCTACCCACTAGACTATCACTCCAACCCCAAGAGATCGATATATTCTTAACTCAACTCATGGTGCATAGTATACCTATTTGCCTCCCTTTTTGGAAAAAATGAGAAATTTCATTCACAACTTCGAAAGGGGGCGCAGAACTAGAAGTAATTTCTGAGCACCATTGAGTGTGGCCCAGAAACCAGTACAAGAAAAAGAATTCATTCATCAAATGTTAACTCTACAATGATTATTTAAGAATTAGTAAAGATATTACATATAATTAAACAAATAGTGGTTTCTGATGGAAAGAATTAAAAAATATTTCTTTTGGTTCATGGGTCATATTCGATGATGCCCAGGAGTTACTACTGCCTCCAGGGGATTCAATCTAGGTCAGACGAATTCTAGGTGAGTGTCCTACCCACTGTACTATCTCTGTAGCCCCAAAGAAAATAATTAAAAAAAATAAGTACAGCTCTTCTCTTACATCCTTGCTTAAAACACACATAAACAAAGAAAACATTAATTTTCAAATATTTTACACATATTGAGCATGCACTTTGCAACCATACATGAGTGTAAAATATTTTTAAAGATAAACGTCTTTGTTAAATCCAAAATCTACTTTATTTTCTTGCTAAAATAGAAGTTATGTTTTAAAATGGCTCCAGTATGAAAGTAAAAGTTAGAAAAAGATGTATCTAGCAAATGTTGGCAAAAGTAGAAATTTCTGTATCAATTGTAATTTAAAAGATAGATAAAAATAAAATAAAGGATGGGGGAGGGGCACACACCTGGTGGTGTTCAGGACTCACTCCTGGATCTGCACTCAGGGATCACTTCTGGCAGATTCAGGGGACCATATGGGGGGCCAGGAATAAAACCCAGGTTGCCTGTGTACAAGGAAGCACCCTATTAGCTGTACTATGGCACTGGCCCCCAAACAAAATAAGTTCAATAAAAGATGTTTAAAAGTATAAATTTATTTGTTTTACTGATATAGGGTAGAGTTCACAACAAAGATAAAAATATCAGTTGCCTTTAGAAAGGAACCCTTATCTGTTGTTGGTGGGAATGTTATCCAGTACAATGTTCATGGGAAGCAATATGGAGATCTCTCAAAAAAAAAATAGGATGAGAACTCCCATAGATCCAGTTATGCCATCTCTTTACATCATATACATCATATCAAAAACACAAGAAATTGGGGCTGGAGTGACAGCACAGCGGGTAGGGCGTTTGCCTTGCACGCGGCCAACCCGGGTTCAAATCCCAGCATCCCATATGGTCCCCTGAGCACCGCCAGGGGTGATTCCTGAGTGCAGAGCCAGGAATAACCCCTGTGCATCGCTGGGTGTGACCCAAAAAGCAAAAAAAAAAACACACAACACAAAAAATTAATTCTAAGGGATATATGCACACCCATGTTCATTGCTGCACTTAGTGCCATAACCAAGATATGGAAACAACCCAAATGCCCGAATATGGATGAATGGATTAAGAAGTTATGGTCATATTCATAATGGAATAGTAAGCAGCTCTAAGAAAAAACAAAGTTATGCAATTTGTTACTATATGAATGGAATTGGAGGATATAATGCTGAGTAAAGTCAGGTTAGAAGGAAGGGTAAATACACATTGGTTTCTTTCATATGTGGGACTTAGAGATACAAGCTAGGTACCAACAAAGGGTCAAAAGTACTTCAATGGGAGAACTGATCCAACAATTGAGTTGGGAGAGAATATTGAAAGGGAGGGTTATTTGGTGTGTGTGGTAGAGCCATCAAACCGGTAACAGGTGTGGTGTTGGAATTATGTGCATGATAAGCCATTATTAACAGTATTGTAAACCACAGAATCTTACTCAATTTAAAAAAAAACATTAAACATTGTCTTAAAAAAGTTAATCACCTTTAAGGAATGGATATGGTGTGAATAAGATATATCAGAAAAATCTATTTGTAACACAAAAAGGAATAGTTAAAAGTCACTGTACCACTGTCATCACTCTCATCCCGTTGTTCATCAATTTATTTGAGCAGGCACCAGTAATGTCTCCATTTATCCCAGCCCTGAGATTTTAGCAGCCTCTCCTTATTCATCTTTCCCAACGATTGGAGGGTCTTTCAGGGTCAGAGGAATGAGACCCGTTATTGTTACTGTATTTGGCAGTATATATATATATTTTGTATATATATAACTATATATATCCCTTTATGATGATGTGTTGTGCAGCCGCATTGCGGCCGTGTGGTCCAGGAATATGTTCACTCATGCGTGAGGCTTGGGCCCAGCGTGTGGAAAGTGGCCTGGAGCATGGCAGCAGTTGGGTAGTGGAGGTCAGCTGCCGGGGCTGGGTCCCTTGGGGCGGGGAGGGCTCTCACCCGCCCCCTCTGGGTGCCCCGAGTGAAAGCAGCCTGGTGTGGAGTCTGGTGGCATGGCTATGGGGACCTCATTTTATGCTCCCTTCTGGGAGAAGCAGCCGTGAGTTCTGGAGGGTGGCAATGAGGAGATTATCTGGCACCGGCAGGAGGTGGCTTATGGGTGTGGCCCCTGGGTCGCTGGAGACTGGGGGAAGCAGGCAGAGGATCTCTGCTCCCGGGTCCTGAGTCCAAGATCACAAAGTTCTGCATTGCCTGGGTTCCGTGGGACTTCACTCATGTGTGAGGATCAGCTGGAGCCTGTGGAAAGCGGCCTGGAGTGTGGCGGCAGTTTGGTAGTGGAGATCGGCTGCCGGGGCTGGGTCCCTTGGGCGGGGAGGGCTCTCACCCACCCCACTCTGGGGCGCTCCGAGTGAAAACAGATTAAAAGTATATAAAGAAAATAGTGACCCACAACAGTTAGTACATTACAAAGTAAGAATGCCTATCAAAATAAGGAACATAGAGTCTAAACAACACAAAGATTAGTTCTTATGTATTATATAAGACTCGTTCTGTAATTTATGTACACACACATTTCTGTAGCTTAAAAATAGACCAAAAAGATAAAATAAAATAAAATAAAATAAAAATAAAAAGACCTAGTTGGGGGTCAACTGCCCCTATCAGTGCCCAAGGCCGACTTCTGGCTCTGTTAGTAGGGACACTCTCGGGGACCGTGCTTGGTGCCAAGGACCCAATCAGGGCTAGTCACATGCAATGCAAGTAACCTTAACCCCCATATTATCTTTCTGATCCCCCAAAATAGCTATTTTTAAGAACCCACTTCATATTGAACTTAAACAGTTATTTTAAAAAATTGATTACAAAGAGGTTGCAAATTAAAGGCAAAGGCAAAAAACAAACAGACAACCAAAAAACTAGTACAGGCCACATTCTTCACCTGAAACACAAATAAACAAGAAATTAACAAGAAAAAATAGAGATGGCACCAAGATCATTCTCTATCACAAAGAATAGATTTCTGAATGACTACTGAAAGTTGGATATTTACATACAAAAGAATAGTGTTCGAGCCAGACATGAAAATGAGCTTGGAATGAAATAGCAGACTTTATGCAAGAGCTCAATCTATAAAACTTGAGAAAAATATAGCGAGATGAGTTCTCATAGCCTGTGTTTGGCAATAAAATTCTAATATATGAAACTGAAAACATAGGAAACAAAGTAAGAAATTGACAAACAGGGCTTCATCAAAGCTTAAAAGCTCCTTTACATTCAAGAACATGATAGAGAAAATAAAAGGCAAATGCAGAAAAGGAGAAAAAATTTCTAACTAAAGCTTGAAACCCACAATGTATCAAGAACACATAAAATCCAAAAACAGGACATCAAACAACTTGATTTAAAATTAGTTGAAAGACTTGGACATTTAGCCAAAGAAATCCCAATGGCATAAAATACTTAAGTGTATTAAGATATTTACCCTTATCAGGGAACTACAGAAAAAAATCAGTGAAACACAACTCACACTCACCAACATGGCTATAACAACAAATGCAGGGAAAATAACAAATGACTGAGGACCATAAAGCAGCTTGGATTCACAGTACAGAGAAATTGCTGCACAAAAACAAATGCATATGTATTGAGATTCTACTTGGGACAGTCAGAGGGGTGCAGACAGGGTATGGGTATGGGAAGACTCACCATGGTGATGTTCTCAAAAGATTAGGAGGAACAGGGAGCTGCGAGTGATAGTGCAGTGGTTTGGGCATTTGCCTTCACTGGGTGAATCTGGGTTTGATCCCAAACAATCCATATTTCCCCCCCAGCCCCCACTTCAGCACCACCTGGCATGATGTCTGTGTACAGAATCAGGAGCAAGCCCTTGGCACCACTGGGTGTGGCCCCAAAACGAAAGGATTGGAAGGAAGAGAGTAGAAATAGAGTCTGAGCCCATGATTCTTTCTGGGGAACATTATGATTTATAAGACATTGCAAAAGATCTAGAAGGGTTCAAATGAGTAATAGAGATCAACTAGCTCCAAATTCTGTGTAGGTTCCCCAGCACCACAGGCCCAAACAACACTGCAATCTGCAGCCACCACATTGAAATGCTGGCCCCATTGGCCAAGAACTGTCTGGAAGGGTTCCCTGCCACTTGGGAGGTCCCTGCCCCAAATTAAAATAATTTAAAAATAAGATCCTAAAAGACATGTTGCCATAAGTAACAACTCTATCCCCAAACAAAACTTAATATTTATAACAATAAATTTAAAAAAACCCCACATCCCACTCATTATAGTAAACATCTAATCAAAATTATCAGACATGAAAGTAGCAAGGAACTGTGATTAAAAATATATAACAAATCAGGGGCTGGAGTGATAGTACGGCAGGTAGGTGCTTACCTTGCATGTGGCCAACATGGGTTCAATTCCCGGCATCCCATATGGTCTTCTGAGCATTTCTAGGAGTTATTCCTGAGTGTAGAGCCAGGAGTAACCCCTCAGCATCACCAAGGGTGCCCCCCCAAACCAAAATAATAAAAAATAAATAAATAACAAATTAACAAATCAAACCAAAATGCAACAGGCAGAAATTTTATTTTATTGTTTGTTTTTCGACTACCCCTGGCTATGCTCAGGGACTTGAGTTCAGTACTTGGGGATCACTCTTGGGCTGGGATCAGTATGTGGTGCCTGGGATAGAATCCAGGTGTGCTGCATGCAAAGTGAATTCCATACTCACTGTATCTGTGTAACTGCATCTCTGGCTCCAGAACTGATACAACTTTTAGAATTAGCAAATAAGCATATTAAAATAGCAATTATAACTATAGTTCATTTCTTGTTGTCTACAGCAATACTTTCCATAGCTTTGACCTCTCCTGACTTCTGACTACAGAGCTTGAACAAAAACCAAAACAAATGAAAAACAGGTACCAGAAAAATCGAAGCAGAGCATACTGTCTCAGAATTAGGACAATTCCCTCTATTACCATCAGGAGGAGGAAAGACAGCAAAGAGTACCAAAGCCAGAGAGACAAAACAGCAGGTAGGGCATTAGCCTTGCACACGACCTGTCTGGGTTTGAGCCTACCAGGTGTGACCCCTGAGCACAGAGCCTGGATTAAGCCCTGAGCACCACTGGGTGTGGCACCAAAACAGAGAAAGCAGAAAATGCCAGAAAACCAGGCATTGCCATCTCCTGGCAGCTCTTGAACCCAACCAGCCCTAGAGGGAGTCCAGAAGTTTTGTGCCCCAAAGACTGCTGCTGCTAGCGTGGCAAACTCAGTCGCTGAAGAGACACTGGCTCAAAGGCCCCAAGAAGCATTAACCTCATGCAGAAGTGTGGCAAGATGGGCCATTAGGCAACAGGCTGTCCATAATTCCAAAGAGGATGCTGCATCACACTCAGTATGAAGGTTTGGGTGTCCATGGACAGGTAAGTCAGTCCAGCTTCTGCTGGGCACAGGAACCACTTACTCAGTCCTAATTTCCTCCCGAGAATCTCATTTCTCCTCCTTTTCTATAACAGGGGTAAACAGAGCCTGCTTCGTCAAATACTTTCCCCCGTCCCTCCAATATCTCTGAACTCCCAAATTTTGCTTTTAGAGCAGAAATTTTCCTAAAGGTGGGGGGGGACAGGGGATGGGTGCCACACTTTCTTTCCTGCTTTTCTTTCTAAGTTTTTGTTTGTTGTTGTTGTTGTTTTGCTTTTTGGGTCACACCCGGTGATACACAGGGGTTACTCCTGGCTCTGCACTCAGGAATTACTCCTGGCAGTGCTCGGGGGACCATATGGGATGCTGGGAATTGAACCCCGGTCAGCTGCGTGCAAGGCAAACATCCTACCCACTATGCTATCACTCCAGCCCTACCTTTCTAAAGATTTTATCTGCCGCCCAACTCCCAATTGCAGAAACGGGACACTGGCATCCTTGGGAACTTTCTACTGTTACTCAATTAAATAGAAATGCTGTATGAAGCTTAAACACCCTCCACCCCCCTGCCTCTGTCTTGGTGTCTTGGCCATGCCACACAGTCATGAGGACTGTGTCTGCCCAGCTGCACGCTGTGGGCTTCCCATCAGCTGACACCCATTTGGTCATTCTACAGCCTGATGGCTTGCAACTCACAGTTTTTTCCCAAACACTCTGGGAGCAGAGTCTGCCTGAGGACAAAATGAGCAGTGTCCTAGCTGGCCAGCAAGGCTGTCTGTGCCCTGGGCACTCTTTGCCCTCTTTTCTGGCTCCACAACAGCCACCTCCTGTCATTCTTGACGGGTCATAGAAAGAGCAAGACAACAGCTTGGGAAAGAGAATAGGCTGTATCTTTATAGGAAAACACGCCAGATCTCTCTCTTGAGATCCTGATAAGTAAATGGAAAAGACCCATTGAACATCACTGCCCCACTGGGAACAAATAAAAGTTTCCCCAAGAGACATGAATAATATTGACCCAGACCAGTGAAAAACCAACCACTCTGTTTATGAAGGCGTTGGTAAGTTATGCAGGTAAGCAAAATGCTGGTTGTAGAGTGGGAGAATACGCCACCTGTGCTACTTACTAATGAAACTGGTAAGACGCCTGATTTCTGGGACCTTAGAGGCCCAGAAAAATCATCTAGAAGAATGTACCTCGGAAGTTAATTATTTTGGTTTTACCACATGCCCCGTCTGTATCTTTGATGACCTGTTATCTTACTGAAGAAATTGAATGACTTCAGTTTCACTAATAAATGAAACTCTGTTTGTACAAACTTGTGCAATAATACCTCATGTTAAGTGGGTATGGTGTCACCAGCAGGTCAACAGAATGCATCAGCATTCTGATGGTGCCTTCAGACTTCCAGATACCCCAAAATTGCCACTGTGCCTTTGGCTGGACCCCAATAACATGGGGCCCAATTTATCAAGAAATTAAATGGCCAAAAGTTAGGTATTGTGGGAGCTGTGCCCACAAACCACTTCCAGCTCAGCTATACAAGCTTATTTATTGTCCTTATTTCAGAGACCCATAAATCTCGAAAGAGATCAAAAGCTGCAGTTAGGGCCAGCTGCGCAGTGCGCTGCGGGCAAGCAGGCGTGCCCTGGAGGGCATAAACCAATAGTTTATTTCTCTGGAGAAGATGGAAACAAGGGCCATGATCCAGAGACACAAGAGAATGTACGAACCAAGCAACTCGCTGCAGAAACGCCTCCGGGCTTTAAGCCAGGCCGACTTCACCGGGGTGCCTCAGACGGGGGCAGGTGTCATTCCTCCACCTGCCCCCTAAAGACCCCCAGCAGCCGCCAACTTCCAGAACCTAATGAGAAGTGCAGGTACGCGGGTTCGGTGATGGCAGACTCCAGGACTCGAGGGAGAGGGGATCTGGTCCCTCTCATCCCCCCTCCACCCGTCCCCATGGGACCCTGGAGGTCACGCTCAGAAACCGCCTCCGGCTGCTACTTAAGCTCCTTGATGGCCATGATCCAGAGACACGCAAAAGAATCTCCAAATTGAGCAGCTCCACTGCAGAGATTTATCCAGACTCTAATTATCTAAAATTTTAGAATTCCAGGTGGGCGTGGCCACTCCCTTACGGCCACTTGACATCTTATGTTATTCATAACAAATAATACAAAAGAGATTATGGGGGAGATTGTCTGCCATAGAGGCAGGGGGAAGGTTGAGATGGGGGGATACTGGGGACCTTGGTGATGGAAAATGTGCACTGGTGCAGGGTTGGGTGATCGATCATTGTATGACTGAAACTCAAACAGGAAAGCTTTGTATCTCACAGTGATTAAAATAATAATAATAAAATTAACATTCTGAATTTTAAAAAAATGTAATGAGGAGTTCATGCCCAATTCAATCAGCTTACTCAATGGTTGAATAAATAGTAGTACTCCTACATTAGAAAAATAGATACCTTATGTTAAGTATTGAGAGAGACACTTTGCTCTGTATCTCTGGCGGATTATCCACTTGCCTGTCTTTAAGAGCTATCATTCCCTTTACACAAAGCTTAACAGGCTGTGTGGATGCCGATTAAGCTTCCCAGGGCATGGCAGGACTCCCCTTCAAAGTATTTTGTTAAAAGATTGTATGAGAAGATACTGAAAAGATCTCAGGGTTTCTATCGATGCTTATCCTTGGAGTTACGGGATTAATGGCATTCATGGCCACTGCAGCTGCTGCCAAACCTGCACTTCACCAGGGCACCCAAACCCTCCATTTTGTTGAAAACTGACATCAAAATGCTGGTTTATTATGGCATAATCAACAACAAATTGATATGAAATTGTAACCTAAATAGCAGACTTGCAACAGGTGGTGGTCTCTAGGGAATGAAACACTAAGTCTACAAACTAAAGCTCATTTAAAATGTGATTGGAATTTTTCCCAGGTCTGTGCTATTTCCAAAATTTATAACGAAACCTAGCATTTATGGGAACTAATTAGGAAACGTTTGTTTAATCAGGAAATGTTTCTTATGATATACAATGTTTGCAACTTAATCTTTGATACTTTCTCTTACAAATTAATTTTTCCCCATCAGTGATCTATTTGAAAGCCTGACTGATGGTATAACCATCAGTATAACCAAAATGGTATATCCAATTCATTCAAAAATTTCTCATCCCTATGGCAATTATAACAGCTCTTTTTTATTTTTTTTAATTTTTTTTAAACTTTTTATTAAATCACCATGTGGAAAGTTACAAAGTTCTCAGGTTTATATGTCAGTTATACAATATTCAAACACCCATCCCTTCACCAGTGCCCATATTCCACCACCAGAAACAACAGCTCTTTTTTAAATCATTATATTTGCACTTTAATTCAGTGTACTCTGGAGAAGACACCACAGAACCCACACCAACAGAACCAAGACGCCTGCCATCGTGAGGCTACAAGCCTGCAAAGCAAAATAAAATAGTAAAAAGAATAAAATCTAAATAAAATAATAATAAATAAGGGGAAATAACATTACTTCTACCCTCAAGAACAAAATCTGAAGGGTAAATTTGTTATTTTTATAAAAAGTGCAGTTAAATATTTTTATAATAATTGGTATGAAGGTTGTGTGATTCTATAAACTTAAATAATCTGATTTGAAATCTATTATATGCTTGTTTTAAGTGATCGTAGAAACATGTGGAAGACTGCATTATGATGTAAGTGAAATATTTGCTTTTATCTTTCCTTTATGCCCTTTGTATGTTTTTATTTTAGAGCAATGTCCTTAAAAAATGTCATGGGTATCCTGATAGGGACTGCATTCAATTTGTATAGTGATTTGGGCAGTATTGCCGTTTTGATAATGTTAATTCTCCCTATCCATGAGCAGGGGATGTGTCTCCATTTCCTAGTGTCCTCCTTTATTTCTTGAAGTAGTGTTTTGTAATTTTCCTTGTATAGGTCCTTCACCTCTTTGGTTAAGCTGATTCCAAGGTACTTGATTTTCTGAGGTACTATTGTGGACGGGATTTTTTTTTAATGTCTCTTTCTTCTCTTTCATTATTTGTATATAAGAAAGCCATGGACTTGTGGGTGTTGATTTTGTAGCCTGCCACTTTACTATATCGACTTATTGTTTCTAGGAGCTTTTTTGTAGAGTCTTTAGAGTTTTCTAAGTATAGTATCACATTATCTGCAAATAGTGATAACTTGATCTCTTCCTTTCCTATCTGTATGCCCTTGATATCTTTTTCTTGTCTAACCGCTATGACCAGGACTTCCAGTACTATATTAAATAGGAGTGGCGAAAGCGGGCAACCTTGCCTTGTGCCCGATCTTAGAGGGAAAGCTTTCAGTTTTTCCCCATTGAGAATGATACTTGTCATGGGCTTTTGGTAGATGGCTTTGACTATATTGAGGAAGGTTCTTTTGATGCCCATTCTGCTGAGAGTTTTCATCATAAACAGGTGCTGAATCTTGTCAAATGCTTTCTCTGCATCTATTGATATGATTATATGGTTTTTATTATGAAATAGAAAAAACACTCCTGAAATTTACATGGAACAATAAACCCCTACGAATAGCTAAAGCAATCCTTGGAAAAAAGAAGATGGGTAGTGTCACCTTCCCCAACTTCAAACTCTACTACAAAGCAGTAGTAATTAAAACAGCATGGTATTGGAATAAAAACAAACCTGCAGACCAATGGAACAGAGTTGAATATCCTGTCACAGACCCCCCAAATATATGGCCACTTAATTTTTGACAAAGGAGCAAGAAGTGTGAAGTGGAACAAAGAAAGCCTCTCCAACAAGTGGTGCTGGGAAAACTGGATAGCTACCTGCAAAAAATGAACTCTGACCTCTGTCTAATGCCAGGTATGAAAGTCAGATCAAAGTGGATTAAAGACCTCAATATCATACATGAATCTATAAGGTTCATAGAAGAAAATGTAGGCAGAACTCTCCATGACATTGAAGCTAAAAGCATCTTTAAGGACAAAACAGCACTGACCATGCAAGTGGAAGCAAACATAAACAAATGGGACTACATCAAACTAAGAAGCTTCTGCACTTCAAAAGAAACAGTGACCAAAATACAGAAAGAGCCCACAGAATGGGAAAGAATATTTACTCAATACCCATCTGATAAGAAATTAATATCAAGGATATACAAGTCACTAGTAGAATTGTGTAAGAAATAAACCTCCAACCCCATCAAAAAGAAGAAATGAACAGAAGTTTCCTCAAAAAAGAAATACAAATGGCCAAAAGGCACATAAAAAATGCTCCACATCGCTAGTCATCAGGGAGATGTAAATCAAAACAACAATGAGATACCATCTCACACCACGGAGACTGGCACACATTCAAAAGAACAGAAGCAACCAGTGCTGGTGTGGATGTGGGGAAAAAGGGACGCTCCTTCACTGTTGGTGGGAATGCCGACTGGTCCAGCCTTTCTGGAAAACAATGTGGACAGTCCTTCAAAAACTAGAAATTGAGATATGACTTCACAATACCACTTCTGTGAATATATCCCAGGGACGCAAAAAAGCACAGTAGAAATAATGTCTGCACCTATATATTCATTGCAGCACTGTTCACAATAGCCAAAATCTGGAAACAACCCGAGTGCCCTAAAACAGATGACTGGTTAGAGAAACTTTGGTACATCTACACAATGGAATACTATGCAGCTATTAGGAGAGATGAAGTCATGAAATTTGCTATAAATGGATAAACATGGAGAGTATCATGCTAAGCGAAATGAGTCAGAAAGAGAGGGACATATATAGAGGGACTGCACTCATTTGTGGGTATAAAATAACATCACATGAGGCTGACACCCAAGAACAGTAGATACAAGGGCCAGGAGGATTGCCCCATAGCTGGAAGACTGCTTCATGAGCGGAGGGGAGAAAGCAGATGGAATAGAAAAGGGATCACTAAGAAAATGATGGCTGGAGGAACCAGTTGGGATGGGAGATGCATGCCGAAAGTAGATAATGGACCAAACATGATGACCTCTCAGTGTCTGTGTTGCAAGCCATAATGCCCAAAAGTAGAGAGTATGGGGAATATTGTCTGCCTTAGAGGCAGGGGGAGGGTGGGAAAGGTGGGTATACCGGGGATATTGGTGGTGGGGAATGTGCACTGGTTGAAGGATGGGTGTTTGATCATTGTGTGACTATAACCCAAACATGAAAGCTTGTAACTATCTCACGATGATTCAGTAAAATTAAAACATTTTTTTAAAAAGAGAAATGTCCTTTTTGTATAGACAAAGGACAGTTAATGCTATGCTTTTGTAACTTTTAATTGACTCTGAAAAATATTCATTCCTGGGAATCCATCACATTCACTTGACTTGAGCGTCAGTTGCCCTTAAATTGGCGTTGGTTCCTAAGACCCCAAGAGGTGGGTCCCAGGGCCTTGGGTGGGCCTAGAGCGAGGAGTAAGCCACCCTGGCTTTGACATGGGGCAGCACAAGGGCCACAAGAAGTTTAGGAGATTACGAGCATGGTCTTGGAACAAGCTCTGCGTGACCCAAAAGGAGTAACTGAAAAAGACCCTATTGGGGTATGGAAAAGCTAGCCTGGCCTGGGACTGTTGTCTGGGAAACATGGCGAGATGTCCTCAGGAAAAGCCACCCTTTGTCATGAGTCCAGAGAGACCATTTTAAGCTTGATCAAGGATATAGATTAGTGTCTATATTACTGTGTTTATACAAAACGACTATAAATATTAATAAGAAGTGAGTTTAATATGATTGTTTAAATGGATCGCCAGTAAAGGAAAAGAGAAAGCAATATATTTCAGTACTTTGCTCTTCTGTATACAGTGGAGCGAACAGGAATGACTTAAACAAGTGCATCATAGTAGGTTGGTTTAATGAACCTGCAGTAGACTCAGTCTCTTCCTGGGGGGCAACTAGACTGTCACAAACACCCAATCAGTTCCCTCTGCCTAGTCAAGTCCTGAAAGCCACTCAGTCAAGACTACTGGATCACAGAGCAGCAAGACAAGAAGGGGGGGATGTTGGGGACTAGGATACGGGATCCCCAAGAAGGAGAGCCACCTCTGAGAGGATATCCTAGAAGAATTTCCCCTAGGGAAGAGCATTACATCTATTTACGTTTATGTGCAATCAGACACCTGTTAATCCCTATGCTTACTGACCACGGTTTCTCTTTTTCTACATAGGCCCTGTCTGATCCCAATAAAAATGTTACTGTCACTAGCCTGTGACCCATCCTCCGTCCATAGCTGGGGGGATGTATATCAGTCTGAAAACGCACCAGGAGACTGGATCACCACACAACCAGTGACACAGACCCTCAAATATATGATTATTTAATATTTCACAAATGAGTAATAAATATGAAATGGAGCAAGGAAAGTTTCTTCAACAAGTGGTATTGGGAAAACTGGACAGCTACATGTTAAAAAAAAAGCAGAGACTTTTATCTAACGCCATGCACAAAAGTCAGATCAAAATGGATTAAAGACCTCAACATCAGATCTGAATCCATAAGGTGCAAGGTGGAAAATGTAGGCAAAACTCTCCATGACACTGAAGCTAAAGGAATCTTTAAGGATGAAACACCACTGACCAAGCAAGTGGAAGCAAAGACAAACAAATGGGACTACGTTAAACTAAGAAGCTTCTGCACCTCAAAAGAAAGTGACAAAGATACAAATACAGCTTGTAGAATGGGAAAAAATTATTTACCCAATACCCATTTGATATCAAAGGGGTAACATCAAAGCTGCAAGAGGTACTTTATAAGAAAAGACCTCCAACCCCATCAAAAACTGGGGAGAAGAAATGAACAGAAAATTCCTCAAAGAGAAAATTCAAATGGCCAAAAAGCACAGGAAAAATGCTCTCCATCACTAATCATCAGGGAGAGGCAAATCTAACAACAACGAGTTATCATGTCACTCCACTGGCACACATCCAAAAGCACATCCAGTGCTGGCATGGATATAGGGAGAACTTCATTGTTGGTGTTAATGTTGACTGGTCCAGCCTTTTGGAAAACAATATGGACATTCCTCAAAGAACTAGAAATTGAGCTCCCATTTGACGCAGCAGTATCACTTCTGGAAATATACTCTGGGGGCCCCAAAACACAGCAAAAACATCGTCTATACCTCTATGTTCATTGTAGCAGTATTCACAATAGCCAGAATCTGGAAACGACTCAAGTACCTGAGAACAGACAACTGGATAAAGAAACTATGGCATATTAGCGACAATCGCAACCTTTACGGAAAATGAAGTCATGAAATTTGCTTATAAATGGATGAACATGGAGAATATCATGCAGAGTGAAATGAGTCAGAAGGAGAGGGACAGATATAGAATGACTGCACTCATTTGGGGGAATATAAAAAATATAGTAGGAGACTAATCTCCAAGGCCAAGAAAAACAGGGGCCTGAGGCCAGTGGTATAGAAAGCTTGCCACTAGTGTGGGGCGGTAAAGGCAGTTAGGATAGAGAAGGGACCGGTATGACAATAATTGTTAGAAATGATCACTCTGGACAAGAACTGAGTATTGAAAGTAGGTAGGGGGATATAAACTGATATATCAGTATTGCAAACCACAATGAGAGAGAGAGAGAGAGAGAGAGAGAGAGAGAGAGAGAGAGAGAGAGAGAGAAAGAGACTGCCTGCCACAGAGCACAGATGTAGAGAGGTAGGAGGGGAGGTAGGGGGTGATGGTAGGAAGAAAACTGGGGACGGTGGTGGTGGGAAATGTACATTGGTGCACTGGTGAAGGGATGGATGTTGGAACATTATATAACTAAAATCCAATCATGAACAACCTTTTAACTGTGTATCTCACTGTGATCCAAAAAAAATTTTTTTAAGGCTTTTTAATATGTAATCTAGCCTGGATAGATTAAGAGTTAGACATTTGGCCAAAGAATGTTACTCTTCTGATGGCTGGTTCTAAGCAATAAATTTTGGAGGTGGAGGGCAGCTGGAGCTCTCAGTCTGTGCCCTCTGACCCCATGCTTTGGTCTCTGTGCCCTTTCTTGATCCTCACAGCATTTCTGCTTCAGACTTGCGTACCTGGGATGTCCCAGCACTTTGTTTTTGACTTTTTTTGGTGGGGGGGGCGACATCCAGCAGTGCTCAGGGATCACTCCTGGAGGGCTTTGGGGGACCATAAGCAGTACAGGTATCACACCCTGGTTGACCCAGTGCAAGGCAAGCACCTTCCCCATTGTCCTGTCTCTCCAGCCCTGCACGGCTTCTGATTTAAAGCCCCAGCTGCCCCCGCAAAAAAGAATGCAAACCTTTAAGGGGCTGGAGCAATAGCACAGCGGGTAGGGCGTTTGCCTTGCACTTGGCAGACCTGGGTTCGATTCCCAGCATCCCATATGGTCCCCTGAGCACCGTCAGGAGTAATTCCTGAGTGCAGAGCCAGGAGTAACCCCTGTGCATCGCCGGGTGTGAACCCCCCCCAAAAAAATAAAGCCCCAGCTGTCTTATCAAAGGTTATTAAATAATCTGTTAGCTATGGTCGACCTCTCCGAACTTCCTGGCTGTGGCTCCTGGCGTCCCCTGGGAGCTCTTTGGGCACCTGGTCTCCAAGAGCGCTGTTGCTCAGTCGCTACTCTTCACGTTCATGAGTGGAGAAAGTGCATCTGATTTTGAGGCCTGGGTAACTGAAACCACCTTCGAACTCTTAATCTATCCAGGCTAGACTTTTAACACATCCGATGGGACAAGCATCTTTGAAATGGCCTTTTTCTAGGGCAGATTCTTCCTGCGAGGGAGCAGAGATACAGCAGATACATGACCCTGCCCAGCAGCTTTCTGTCTCAGGTGACAGCATTTTGCATTTAAAGTTTCCATGAACTGCCTGTCCTTACTCCTTATCTAACTTAATCCTCAGCCAAAACAGTTGCAACTTATTCCTGAAATGTGGCATCAGATACAATAATGGCAGATGATTCTGCTGTTAGCTTGCAGTCACCAGGATCTGTGCCAGGGAGGAAGATATGTCCTAGGTCACCAGCTTCATTGAGTTCCATTTGGGTGACACATAGAGTTTCAGGTGTCACATTTAAAAATAAAAATAGTGGCTAGAGTGATAGTAGACTGGAGCGATAGCACAACCGGTAGGGCGTTTTCCTTGCATTCGGCCGACCCAGGTTTGGTTCCTCCATCCCTCTTGGAGAACCCGGCAAGCTACCGAGAGTATCCTGCCCACATGGCAGAGCCTGGCAAGCTACCCGTGGCATATTCAATATGCCAAAAACAGTAACAACAAGTCTCACAATGGAGACGTTACTGGTGCCTGCTCGAGCAAATCGATGAGCAACGGAATGACAGTGATACAGTGATACAGTGAATATGTAATCATCATCATCATCATCATCATCATCATCATCATCATCATCATTATCATCATCATCATCATCCCGTTGATTGTCGATTTTCTCGAGCCGTGTCAGTAATGCCTCCATTAGTCCTAGCCCTGAGATTTTAGAAGTCTCTTTACTCATCCTTCCCAATGGTGCCTCATTGGAGGCTCTTTCAGGATCAGGGGAACGAGACCCATCATTGTTACTGGTTTTGGTATATGAATAAGCCACAGGAAGCTTGCGAGGCTCTCCCATGTGGGCAGGAAATACTCGGTAGCTTACCAGGTTCTCTGAGAAGGAGAACTAGGATATAAGATGTCTGGGAGCTTGGTTTTATAGTTTCTGGATGTTGGTCGTTGATGGGATTACACAGCGCTGGAGACAGTTTCTGGGTGTGACTGCCTAGCTACTGGAAAATGGGGGACCTGGGTGGAAGAGGCCCAGTCCTGATCCAAGCAGGCTTGGAGATCTCAGCCCCGGGTCCCACACACCTGGGCTCCTCTGCTGGTTCCTTCATGCATGAGGCTCATCCAAGCGTGTGGAGAGGGGCCTTGAGCATGGCTGTGGCTGGGTTCCAGAGGTCTTCAGCTGCCAGGGCTCTGCTCAGGATGGAGAGGGAAACTCAACCCACCCCCTCCAAGGGGCCCTGGTGAAGACAGCCAGGTGCGGGGGCAAGAGACTCTGTAATATAACTAGTAATATGGGTATCCCAAATGTTGATTGGAAATTCTAGATGCTTCTGTCCTAGTTAGTTCCTGACATTTCAAAAATTATATATCACAATTCAGAAAACTTATTTTTCCCTAATTGCATTACAAGGAAATCTTTAAACTGTATCTGCAAAATTGCTCTAGTGCTTTTGCTCAAAAGAGTCTGCAGGAAGGGTCTTAGACAGATGCTCTAAGCTTCCAAACATTTACCAGTCCTCCTGGCCCCTGTTTTTCCTGGCCTTGGTACAGACTTGTCATAGAACTAAGGACAAAAATACATTACTCTCAAAAACCAAACATTACATTTTTTTCAAGAGATAAAACTTTTTTTACCTAAAACTGAATAGACTAGGCATATATTTCTTATTGCTTAAACTGTGTATGTATAAGTTTCTACCCAGTTCTTTTTAAACCTATGCAAAAGAACTGCCATTTATTTTAAACAAACAAAAAAAACTTGATTAGTTATCATGATTGTAAAAATGAAGAAAAAAACATGCTTGTTTTCAGAGATAGGCCCCTTAATGTAGAAACCAAAGCATATTCCTATAGATGGGTAATGTTTTGCAGTTAGAATCCAAACTAAAATCAGCTACACCTTTCAGAACAACAAACGGTGGGTTTGGTCCTAGGTACCCAGGTTTAATCAAGGTAGTAATAGTGATCTTGTATGGCTGTAATTGCCTCACTGGAAAGAACCCTCTTCTAAAAGGCGAGGATCTCTCCTACCTCTCTGTGTCTCTCACTCACCTGCCCTCTCAAGAGGAAAGCCCTCATTCCTTATCTCCTTGGTCAGGCAGCTCAGGTTTCTTCAATTTTTCCCCAAATTGTGCTGATTTTATTCCCAGGATCTGGCTCATTTCTCCTAAATTCTTTGGTCCAAAAAGTTATTTATTCTTTTAATTTATTTACATTGTTTATTATTTCCTAAAGTTCTTGAAATTATAGACGCTGACGCAGCCCAAAATGAAAGTCCACTGACTTGCCTTGGCAGAGGGCCCCTGACAAGACGCTTTTGTGGGGGGCTCCACTTGTGATCGTCCTCTGCAGGAAGCAGCCAAATGTCCTTGACTCTTCACCCATAATCACCCAGAGTTGGAGCCCCTCTGCTGAAGGGGAAGATGGTACAGCAATATGGGGACAAGAGGGAAATAGGCAGGTGACATTAGAAAGAAATGATTTCTGAGAAATATTCTTGAGTCTGGGCCCTGCATGTGCCCCCTGATAGCCCAGGACTCAGCTCCTTTGCCCCTCCCTGTTCTGCGTTCGCATCCTTCCCTTCCCTTCCTTTCCTCAAATAGAGTTTGTGCAGACCTTGGCCATCTCACTCTGGTCCTCTGCTCTCTATCTTGACCTCCCTAGGTCAAAGAACCTGAGTGCCAAGTAACAATGGAATATTTCTCACAGCAAACAACACAAGTAGGGTGATGCCCTTAAAATACAGAGAGAAAAGCTGTCAGTTTAAAATTCCTAACAGAAGAGCCTGATTGATTATAAACATAAAAGCAAAGTGAAGACTGTATTTTAGACAAAAGTCGAAGAATTTTGCTGCCATACTCGTACCTAAGGACGGTTAAAGGGAAAGTCCTCCAGGCAAAAAGACAATGACAGGGCACAGAGGCCTCAACCTATACGCGCTTGAACTGGCCTAGATCAAATGCACTTAAACTGGCAGTTGTGTGAGTAAACATGCAACATTTTTTCTCATTAGTGTAATAATTTTAATTATAGTTACCTACTTGAATAGAAGTGGTAACTGTGTAGTATTAGGTCTATAACATGGAAACCAAAGTTTTGATATAACATCATGAAGGTAGGAAGATGAGAATTAGAAATACACAGCTATAAGATTTCTTATACTGTGTATTAAGTGGTATGATAGTACTTGGAGGTAGTCTGTAATAAAAATGCACATTGCAAAGTAACCTGTAAAATAGCAAAACCAACATGACAGCCAATAAGCCAACAAAGAGAGCAAAATGAATTACCAAAAATAGTCAATTCAAATACCAAACAAGAAAAAGGAGAAACAAAAGATAGATGTAATAGAGAACATGTAAATTTATATGTTTTATATAACTATATTATTTATAGCTATGACTAAACAATGACTAAACATTCCAATTAAAATATAGAGATTGGGAATGTCAGATTCCCATAAGATGAGAATTATATCATACACAAATATTTAACTATGTGTATATAATGCTTTTAAGAAATGCACTTCAAGGGCTGGAGCGATAGCACAGCGGGTAGGGCATTTGCCTTGCACGCGGTTGACCCGGGTTCGATTCCCAGCATCCCATATGGTCCCCTGAGCACCGCCAGGAGTAATTCCTGAGTGCATGAGCCAGGAGTAACCCCTGTGCATCGCCAGGTGTGACCCAAAAAGCAAAAAAAAAAAAAAAGAAATGCACTTCAAATTCATGACATAATATACCTTATATTTTAAAGTAAGTTCAGATATTTAAAAATATAGTGCATTTTTTGGCAATATTCCCAAAGCATTATGCAGATTCAATGCAATCTCTATAAGAATACCCATGATATTTTTCAAATAAATGAATCAAAGCCTCCTGAAATTCATATGGAACAACAAACCCCCATGAATAGCTAAAGCAATTCTGGGGAAAAAGAAAATGGGAGGCATCACCTTACCCAACCTCAAACTCTACTACAAAGCGGTAATAATTAAAACAGCATGGTACTGAAACAAAGGCAGAGCCTCAGACCAATGGAACAGGGTGGAATATCCTTACACACACCCTCAAATCATCTGATCTTTGATGAGGAAACAAGAAATGTGAAGTGGAGCAAGGAAAGCCTCTTTGAAAAATGGTGCTGGCAAAACTGGACAGCTACATGCAAAAAATGAATGGGCTCAGACCTCTACATAACAAAAGTCAGATCAAAATGGATTAAAGACCTCAACATCAGACCAGAGTCCATAAATTACATGGAAGACAAGGTCAGCAAAACCCTCGAAGATATTGAAGCTAAAAGAATCTTTAAAGATGACACTCCACTGACCAAGCGAGTGGAAACAGAGATAAACAAATGGGACTATCTTACTAAGAAGCTTCTGAACCTCAAAAGATACAGTGACCAGAATACAAAGACAACTTATAGAATGGGAAAGGATATTCACCCAATACCCATCTGATAAGGGGTTGATATAAAGGATTTACAAGGCACTGGTTGAACTCTACAAGAAGAAAGCATCCAATCCCATCAAAAAATGGGCGTTGAAATGAACAGAAACTTTCTCAAAGAAGAAATCTGAATGGCTAAAAGGCACATAAAAAACGCTCTGCATTACACTGAGATGCAGATCAAAACAACGAGATATCATCTCACACCACAGAGACTAACACACATCCAAAAGAATAAAAGCAACCAGTGTTGGCGCGGATGTAGGGAGAAAGGGACTCTCCTTCACTGCTGGTGGGAATGCCAACTGGTTCAGCCCTTTTAGGAAACAGTATCAGTGCTTCTCAAAAAATTAGATATTGAGCTCCCGTTTGACCCAGCAATACCACTTTTGGGAATATATCCTGGGGATGCAAAAAATATAGTAGAAATTACATCGGGACTTGTATGAACAATAGCCAAAATCTGGGAAAAACCCAAGTATCTGAGAACAGATGACTGGTTAAAAAAACTTTGGTACATCAACACAATGAAATACTATGCAGCTATTAGATAAGATTAAGTCATGAAATTTGCATGTAAGTGGATCAACATGGAAAGTATCATGTTAAGTGAAATGAGTCAGAAAGAGAAGGGCAGACATAGAAAGATTGCACTCATTTGTGGAATATAAAGTAACAGAATGGGAGACTAACATCCAAGAATAGCAGAGATAAGTACCAGGAGGATTACTCCACGGCTTGGAAGCCGGCCTCACATGCTGGGGGAAAAGGCAGCTCAGATAAAGAAGGGACCACCAAGTAAAGGGTACTAGGAGGGCCAGCTCAGGATGGGAGATGCAGGCTGAAAGTAGACTGTAGACCGAACATGATGACCACTTAATACCTCTATTGCAAACCACAACATCCAAAAGGAGAGAGAGAGAGAGAGAGAGAGAGAGAGAGAGAGAGAGAGAGCAAGAGCAAAAAGGAATGCCCTGCCACAGAGGCAGGATGGGGTGAGGAGGATGAGGTGGGGTGGGGGAGAGATACTGGGATCATTGGTGGTGGAGAATGGGCACTGATGGAGGGATGGGTACTCGATCATTGTATGACTGAAATGCAAGCACGGAAGTTTGTAAGTCTGTAACTGTACCTCACAGTGACTCATTAATAAAAAATCATTTAATAAATAAATAAAAAAAACAAATTAAGTATTTTTAAGAGTCTCATGCTTCCGACTGAGCAAGCCAGATGCTTAAAATAAAGTTTTTTATCTATATTATGGAAAAAAGATACCATGCCAAATCTAATCACAAAAAAATTGTAGTTGCTATGTTAATATCAAACTAGATTTCAGAACAAAGAATATTTTCAAGATAATAGAGGATAATTAAAAGGTAAATTCATCAGAAGGGTGTAACAATCCTACACACATTTGTTCCTTATTAACAATGCTTTGAAATAAAGTGAAAACTAAATGAAATACAAAGACAAATTCATAATTATAGTTGATGCCCCAATAAGCTGTCTCAATAGGTGATAGAAAATGAATGAAAATTAATATAAAGAAGACTTGACAGTACACTCCAGAAACTGAATCACATGAACGTAGAGTTACCTTATTTGGCTGAAAATAGATTTTACAATTCTCACAATATTTTAAACTTGGCTAATCTTTTCCACAAATGAAATATTGAGGACACGTAAAATTTCTGTCTACATTTCACTCCAGACTGGAGCGATAGCTCAGCGGGTAGGGCATTTGCCTTGGGTTCGATCCTTCTGTCCCTCTCAGAGAGCTGGGCAAGTTATCTAGAGTATCCTGCCCACACAGCAGAGCTTGGCAAGCTACCCGTGATGTATTCGATATGCCAAAAACAGTAACAACAAGTCTCACAATGGAGACCTTACTGGTGCCTGCTTGAGCAAATCGATGAACAATGGGATGACAGTACTACAGTGCTACATTTCACTCCATATAAAGTAAACAATAGAAATAGATCTCAAACCTAAATGTAGAAACTTAAAACTATAACACCTAAGGGAGAAAAAGAGAAACTTTTTGTATTTGGCAAATATATCTTAGATAAGACACCAAAAAAAAGTCATCAAAGAGTATATTTATAAATTCAACAAAACATCTTTTGCTTCCTGAAACATACCACTAAGAGAATAAAAATTTAAACCACAAGCTAGAAAAAAATATATGCAAAGCATATACTTGTTAAGAACTTTCATCTAGAACATAGATATATTTTATCTTTATGTTCTAGATAAAACTATTATCTATTAAAACTCAGAAAGACCCTTCCATAAATTGGAAAAATATTTTAACAAATACTGCCTTTCAAAGGCAGTGTGTCATAGCCAATAAACACACAGAAATGTCTTCAACTTTGTTATTTATCAGGGAAATGCAAAATAAACTACAACAAGGTAGCACTACACACCAATTTAATGATGAAAATTAAATGGGTAAATTATACGAGTGCCCCAAGGATATGGAGCAACTGTGACTCTCACTCAACTGGTGGCCCGTAAACTGGTAGGACGTCTGGAAACAGGTTTGGTAGAATCTTCAAAAGCTCTATACCTGTGATCCAGTCATTTTACTGCTAGATGTTTACCAACACAAATACAAGCATATGTCATACAAAGCTTTGTTTAGTATGTTCACAACAGCCTGTGTACAATAACTCCAAACTGGAAATAACTCAAACATGTATCAATGGGTGTGGAAATAATCAAATGATGATACAACCACATAATGGGAAATCACTCAGAGATTATAAAATTCAACTGTTAGTAGTCCATAAAACATTAATAATTGATCAATATTAGGATGAGTGAAAGAAGCTGATCAAAAAGCATTCATGGTGTTTAATTTTATAGCACTCAATAAAATGAAATAGAGAAGACATGAATTTACATACTCTTGAGCATAAAGTGAAGAGCAAATATATTCTTGAACACAAAGCCCTGAGCACTGCCTGGTGTGACCCCCAAACCAAAGAAAAATCAAAACCAAAAATGAAATTAATTATTTGAAGAGTGATTGGCTATATTTAAAAAAATTTTAAATATGCACAGTCTTTGGCTCAGAGCCCCCATATCTGGGAAAATAAAGTGTTGGCATGAATGTAAGCACACAGGATTGCTATAAATACGCTGATTTCAGTGCCTGTGAAGGAACACTATTTCCTTTCTACATGCAATTTTTAGGGTAGAATTTTGAAGCAAAGTTCAATGCAAGTTTTCATCATTTTGTTCTGTGATTTCGAATAATTCATTTGAAATGTATGTAATGTGTTGATGGCTTCACTGGCTGGAGACTGGTGATTACCAACTTTTTTTGTGCAAAACAAGAAAACCATCCATGCTTCCTGGTCAGGCAGAGGCCACTAAATTGTTTCTGCGGGGGATAAAAACATTGTATATTTTAGAACTGCTTGCTCAGGGCCACATGCACAGGAATGTATTTGTGAAATGCTGCCTGGGTGTACCTCAGCAGTTGTGTGGCCCAGGCCTGGGGATGGAAGTGACTCTGACAAAGAGAATTCGTACCAGTCTGGTGTCTAGCCGCAGAGCCGTCGCTTTTCTGGAAAGGAAATCCTGTAGTTTGATTAGCAAAATAACCTGAGATTGCATCAGAGATCAGGGTGGGGGTGGGGAGCCTCCAAACTTGTAGAGAATCTTTTACATATTAGAGAAATTTAAATGTGCTTACCCTTTGTTTACCATGACAAAGAAAATTGAACTGTCAAATGTGCTATGTATGATCTTTAGAAGAATTCAAAATCAGATCTATTGAATTTACTGTACATCAGCTTTGTTTAGGCATAAACCAATAATAGCCTATTTCAGTGGACAAATATCTGAGGCTCATTCTCTCCGTCAAAATAGAGGGTCTTTAAAACAGAATTTTTAAAATAACTTTTCCCAAAAATCCTTATGTATGAATACATATGTGTGTATACATATAAACTTATGTGTTTATTTGGTTTTGGACCTACACTTGAGGTGCTCAGGGCTCTGAGCTCAAGAATTACTTCTGGGGGCTGGAGCAATAGCACAGCAGGTAGGGCATTTGCCTTGCATGTGGCCAACCCGGGTTCGATTCCCAGCATCTCATGTGGTCCCCCAAGCACAGCTGGGAGTAATTCCTGAGTGCATGAGCCAGGAGTAACCCCTGTGCATCGCTGGGTGTGACCCAAAAAGAAAAAAATAAAATAATAATCATTTCTGGCAGTGCTCGGGATTATAAATGTAATACTGAGAGAGAGAGAGAGAGAGAGAGAGACAGAGACAGAGACAGAGAGGCAGAGAGAGACAGAGACAGAGAGAGAGACAGAGAGGGAGGGAGGAAGGGAGATGTGCCTGCCATAGACGCAGGCTGGTACTGGGAAATGTATGCTGGTGGAGGGATGGGTGTTGGAATACTGTATAACTGAAACCTAATCATGAATAGCGTAAGGGTGTATCTCACAGTGATTCAATTCAAAAGAAAAGGAGGAGAGAGAAAGAGAGAGAGAGAGAAAGAGAGAGAGAGAGAGAGAGAGAGAGAGAGAGAGAATAATTTTTTTTAATGTGATGCTGAGCATTCAAACCCGGGTCAGTCACTTGCAAGGCATGGGTCTTCCTGTACTATCTCTCTAGCCCCCTTTTCTATTTTAATTTTTGTTAGAGTGTAGGTAAAATTACCACAATGTGTTTTTTGTTTTTAATATTCAAGATCATGGCACCTCCCCAGCACCAAAATGTCTGAGACGCTCCAGTATCCTTTGTTCCCATTAGTCCTCTTCCTCCCCCTCCCACCCCTGCTCTTTGGCAGTCTGGCTCGCAGGAAAGCAATAAGGCTTCTCTGATTATTTATGTAGAGAAATTTCATTCTGAACAAAATACCATCATTGTAGTCCACATAGGAGGGGTCATTTTATTCATGCACTTAAACGTGTCTCCTGGGACGCTTGGAGACAGATGATGATGGTGGTGGTGGTGCTGGACTAGATTTATTTGTGAATAAGAGTTATTTCTTGATTTTGTAATTTAAGTTATGAGAAGATCTTGTATCTGAGCATGGCACATATGGGACACTGAAAGATGAAAATGTCTGAAATCACCCAAACCTGCGTTTCTGCTCTTCCTATTTTTAGAGCCGACTCCCTGAGCACCTAGCTCCAGGATCCTGAAGTTTCAACCTGAGTTGAGAGAAGCAAGTCAGCAGAAGAAAGCAAAGCACCCACAAAACCTGTTTACATCTCAGGGCTCCATTTCTTCCTCCTTTCACACACACACACACATACACACACACACACACACACGCACACACACGCGCATACACACATGCACACTTACATACACATGCACAGCACACACATGCACTCATGCATGCACAGATACACACATGTGCACATACACATATGCACACTACATACATGCATGCACACCACATACACACATGCATGCGAGAACACACACATGCACACGTACACTCACACACACACACAGCCCATCGTCCTTCTTCTATCAAACAAGAGCTGTAATTGTCCCATCCCAATCTCTCTCCACCTCTTTCTTTTCCCTTATAACACGAAGCCTTTTCTCACTTGAGACCCAGTCTCCACCAGCAGCCCCACCAGGAGATCTTGCAACCCATCTCTATGCCCCACATTCTCTGTCAAAAAATTCCTCTCAAGACAGCAACAAAGGCCACAAATCAATAGAGGCATAAATAGTAACCTGATAGAAACAGCATACCGAATCACTGCTCATCCCATCTGGACCTGGTGTTCTACCACCTACCAGCCACAAATTATTACAAATAATGAGAAAACAGGAGAGTGGCTGCACCAGATGGGGACAGAAGTCTGGCTAAATTCTCAAGTTTATCAAAACGCTCAGCACTGCCTGAGGATAACCTCGGAACAACAGCCTTGTCAATAGTACCTAAAGGATATAGAATAATAGACTATAAGACTAACACCCAAGAATAGTAGAAATAAGTACCAGGAGGTTGTCTCCATGGTTTGAAGGCTGGTCTCTCATTCTGGGCAACTCAGAGAAGGGAACACCAAGTAAAATGTGGTCGAGGTCATGTGGGGGGAGGGGTGACGCATGCCGAATATAGACTAGAGACTGAACACAATGGCCACTCAACACCTTTATTGCAAACCACAACACCTAATCAGAGAGAGAGAACAAAAGGGAATATCCTGCCATAGTGGCAGTGTGGGGTGGGGGGAGACGGAACTGGGGAGGGGGGGAGGGATGTTGGGTTTACTGGTGGTGGAGAATGGGCACTGGTGAAGGGATGGGTTATCAATCTTTGTAAGGGAGAAACATGAGCACAAAAATGTATAAATCTGTAACTGTACCCTCACGTTGACTCACTAATTAAAAATAAACTATTAATTTAAAAAAATAAAATAAAATATTACCTTCTTTTCTAAAGAAAAAAAAGAGAAAGCATTGGATGAGACGGTCACTCACCTAAAAGAAAAACTGATGCAAAACATTAAAGAATTCATTCAACTGAAACTGAAGGAGCTAAGGAATGCACAGTCACAGCTGCAGAACTGAGGAACCTGAAAACCAAATCAGTGTGCTTGGACACAAAACAGAAGACATCATCAAATAAGAAGAGACGATAGAAAGGAGATGTAAAAGAAAACTGGAGAAAACATACAGGATTTAGTGGATAATCACAAGATAAATAAACTCTGCATCATAGGATACTGGGGGGAGAGTGAAGAATGGAAGAGACAGTAATTGAGAACTGGAGAGAGATGCACCAACGTGCCAAAGTAAATCCACACGGAGCAACACCAAGACATCTTGTAGTCAACAGAGCAAGAACCAAAAAAAGAGAGATTGCTTAAAGAAGCAAGGAGAAACAATAAAATTCACAACAGATATCCCACGTGAAACCTTATAGGCAAGAATGGAAAAGAATGATATATTCAAAGTACTGAAGGGAGAAAACCTGAAAGCTAGAGTCCTGTGCCCCACTACCCTGTCATTCAGATTGAGGAAATAACAAAAACATTCTCAGACAAACAAGAACTGAAGACAGTTGCTGCATGGAAACCACCCCAGAGAGGAACACTGGCTGGTTTCCTGCAAAATGCCTTCCAGACCAGAGGGGCTCAAAGACTGAGGCACATGCTCTGTGTGGAGGAGGCCTGAGTTCAACCCCCTACACCCTACACGCGGACCTCCAGACTCACTGGGTAAAGCTCCAGAGCACTCTCCCAGGAGTATGGTATGGGGCTACGCTCCTCCAGGAGGGCCTAACATCAGCAACACACTGTTATCCTCCCAGAAGTCTGTATTCTAGGAGTGCTTCGGTTTCCTTCCCTATATTCTGATGTTTGAGAAAATAACAGTGTTTGCTTAAATGATGGCTGCCATTTGGTTGTCTGATGTTGGAGATTGAATACGGACAACCCTACTTCACTATTAGGATGACATTAATTATCTGTGATAAATATTTCTGCCTCGTGTAAGCTAGAAAAAATATGCTTTATAAACACAAGTAGGTATGTATATGTAAACATGACAGATGGGTGTATATATGAATATAAACAAATTGTTAAATATGATGCCAGAATATATATGAGGAATACACAAAGAATTTTAAATATAGTAACCTTATTAGAACAGTGACATTCTAGCATTTGCTTCTTTCTATGTGAGATTTCTGTTGTCAATCACAGGTTGACTTAATTAACTTTTTTTCATTTTACTTCAATTGGGGGTATGGGTGTATCTGGCAGTTCTCAGGACTTACTCCTGGCTCTGTACTAAGGCATCACTCCTGGCAGGGCTCAGGGGGCCATGAGGTGCCAGCTATTGAACCTAGGTTGGCCACATGTAAGGTAGATGCCCTACCTGCTGTCCTCTCTCTCAGTCTAGCCCCTCACTTTAATTTTTAATAAGTATTTATGATTAGTTATAACTCTAAATGAATATATTCAATAAAAATCTTGATTTTAATATAAAATCTTGGTTTCTTTATGCAAATACTGTGAAAACATTGTTATCCAGAATGATCATTTCCAACTGTCTTTGAAAATGATGATGATTTTTTAAAACACAGACCCTTTTCTATTTGGGATCTCTATTAATTTTCTTTGCCACCAAATAGAAATCTTGGTGAGGAGGAGAAAAAAAATACTGTGCTATAGAGGGTGATAAAGAAAAATTATATCAATTTTTCTCTGCCAAGGAGTTCCTTGACTTCCTTAATTTTTTTTGAACACTTGCTATATAGTAGTAAGGGGAAGCAATGTTGACTAAGACATAATTCCTGTACACAGCTTTGACAGCTGAGAGAAAGTTCTCAAAGGCTGAAAGAGGGGGAACTAGCTATTAGTCTAAATAAATAGGAAAATAGCTATTATTCCTACTCATCAGGGAATAGTTCACAAGCATAGATATATTCATTTTTCATCACTTAGAAGAGCATACAACTTGGTAAGGATTTTAGGAAAGCAATTCTAAATTAAGTTCCCTGCTCTGTCTTTCAAAAGATTTCTACCAAGAAACTTACTCATAGACTATATATGTATATATGAATGCATACATGTATATATGTTGATAGTGGTCACAGCTATTGGTGCTGTGGGTGGCATGGGGGTGGTGGAGGCATATTTAGGGTCTGAAGTATGCCTGGCATATGCTCCACCATTATCCGTCACCCTTACTCTCCATTTTAGGATTAACTTTAGAGTTTCCTTTAGGAATCTTTTGTCTTATCTGTAAGTTGAGAAGCTATGTGTTCCTTCTTTAATTTATTTTTTTTCATGGATGCTATAAGCTTGTTCTCCAGTCGTTGAATTATAATCTGTGAGTCAACCAACAGATAATTCAAAGTTGAGAACATCTCCTACCCACTTCTGTGACTTTCCAACATGAATCTGGCTTCTAAATCATTGCTGGGTTAACTTACCACATTGTCTTTCTTTAAATATACTTTAAAATGGAATTCCCAAAGTCAATACTTAGAACATTTTCTTAGTACTTGTGACTTGCTTACTAGTGTACTTAAACCTTTTGCAGATCAGAAAACATAAGATTTTTTTTAGTGAGTCCTAGTCAAGAAGCAATATGACCTCTCAACTGTTTTACTCACAAGAATAGTCCCAATTCAGATAATTGACCTGACACTGGTAAAGTATTCAATGTTTAACATATAAATGCAGGAAAGAAAAGGAATCTTGGGTTTCTATCTCTATAGCCATGCTTTTCATTATCCCTACTCATGCAATGAAAGCAAAGGAAAACACTCTCAAAGAAAGAAAGGTATCTGCCATAGAGGCAGGCGGGGGTGGGAGGGAGGGGAACTGGGGACATTGGTGGTGGGAAATGCACACTGGTGAAGGGATGGGTATTGGAACATTATATAATTGAAACTCAATCATGAGCAACCTTGTAACAGTAATCTCACTGTAATCTAATAACTTTTTTTAAACATAAAAAACATTCTGAGACCTGGTGAATAAAGTACGGAGTGTTCTAGGCAGTTGGGTCAAGGTAAGTACCTACATAGACATCAAGAATAGATGTTGCTTTTTTGCAGGTACTGATGATTTGAAAAGACTGACACATGTAGCAGAAGATACAGCTGGGAAGAGGACATGGGCCTGGCCAGTGAAGGTCTCAAACCCAAACTAGTGGTCTCTGGCTGTTCTGGCCCCGAGAGAATCTATCTTGATCTTCCTTTTTGTAGAGGACACCTAATGAGTCATCAACCTGGGGTCCACACTCCTTCCTCCAGACCTTCTGAGGGTTATTTCAACCTCAGAACTTCTGAACGTACACACCCCAAGCCTATTGTAATAATCCTATTCCAAATAGCTGACCCCTCTACTGTGTGCTTCCTTGGGCCTTAAATGGAGCATTGTGCATATGTGTGTACACAGACTGGAGCAACAGCTTGTCATGTCCACATAAATGTGCACAAGTCCATGAGTTGGGCTCTCAGACTGGGTCCTGAGCTAGGATCATGGCTTTAAAATAGCTTTATATTAGATGACTGGATTAATGAAGGTGAGGTATATATAAACAATGAAGTACCATGCAGCTACAAAACACGATGAAATCATGCAATTCTCTGCAACATAGTTGAAACTGGAGGTGGAACTGGAAGTTGGAACTGGAAGACATTGAGTGAAGCAAGCCCAAAGAAGAAAGACAAGTACAGTATGATCTCACTTATCTGTGGAATATAGAATACTGGATGAGGAAATGTGTTGTAGTAGAGGGGACTGCACTGCTTAGACACCCTCAGCCCCAGTGTTTACAGAGAAGACAGAAAGAGAAGGAAAGAAATCAAGGGGCGAGGAGAGAATGAGAAGTAATGGGTAAAAGGCAACAGGGCTTGAGATATACCAGTGATAGGAGTGAGGGTATAGCTATATATCCAAAACACAGACTCAACAGAACTGAAAACATGAGTCATAAGCAGTAATCACTGAAACTTTGTAATGTGCCTGTCAAGTTAACAGGTGGGGGTAGGGTGGCAGCTGGGAGGATGAGAGGTTCTGGGAACATTGATGTAGGGAAGTTGACACTGGGGAGGTATAGTGTGGAATTATTGTATGCCTAAACCCGACTATCAGTAACTTTGGAAATCATGGCTTTTTAATTAAAAGTTTAAAATAATTTAAAAATAATAATAATAGTCCACCATATGGTCAAATAAATTTATCCATCATCAGTCAAATAATACTTGGTTATTTTCAGTTTAGGATTATAATAAAGAAAGTCACTGTCACTGTCATCCCATTGCTCATCAATTTGCTTGAACGGGCATCAGTAACGTCTCCATTGTGAGACTTGTTACTGTTTCTGGCATATTGAATATGCCACGGGGAGCTTGCTAGGCTCTACCGTGCAGGCAAGATACTCTCAGTAGCTTGCCAGGCTCTCCGAGAGGGGTGAAAGAATCAAACCCAGGTCAACTGCATGCGAGGCAAATGACCTACCCGCTGTGCTATCGCTCCAGCCCAATAAAGAAAGTATCAGTAGACAAATATATATATATATGTATATATATATGTATATATTAAGTGGACCCCCTCCCCTCCACCCATCTTTGGTGAGTTTATATGAAGTTGAACCTCAAGTTAAAATCCACATTAGAACGCTCAGGTTTGGGGGCTAGAGAGTCAGTTCAAAGGTCTGGAGCACACACCTAATGCATGAGGTGACAGATCTGTCCCAGCACCACGTGAGCCCCACCCACTATCAGGCTGACCCTGGTGGGTCCCAGCACCACTAGGACTGACCCATCAGCCCCACATAGCCAGCCTGAGTGTCACCAACAGTGACATCTAGGCCCTCTGAACATTGTTTAAAAGCCCGCCCCATACAAAATGAATTAAAGAAAATTTTAAAAAAGGAATGCTCAGGTGTTTTTCTCAGTCAGCAGGCAGGTGTACGGAAGTAGTGACAAGAGTACCTGTAAGTTTCCAAAGCATCCATGCAGTGCTATGGAGATGATAGGTTTAAAGGACGTGGTGGCAGGACGCAGTGTTTGAGTGGCCCCGAGTGACCACAGATGAGGGTGTGTGCTTTAAGGTAAACCTGAATTTTTGCTCTAATTCCAACTAGTTAGGCAGATTCAAGTAAGACTCTCCAAGTTTCATTTTCCACGACTGGAGATGCAACAATCTAGATCACTTTCAATTATTCATCCTCAGTCTTTCCCATATCATCACGAGACATTCTTACTGCTCCCTGGGGTGTCCTGGTGGACTCCCCCAGAAGGAGCCCCGAGGCCGCCTTCATTCACGGCTTGTTTTCCTCTTAGAGAGAAGGAGGCCCATCTGGCGAAGCAAGCATGCCTCTGAGCTCCCCCGTCACTCGGCTGGAGGAGCTAGCAGTATTCTGATGCTGGACCTTCTAGGGAGGGCAAAGAAGTCTAGCTGCACATGTGCCTGGTGTTTGTGTGAGCACTCTGCTCTAGAGCCTCCCCTGGCTGGGTTTGTGTCTCTCCTGCTGGGCCACAGTATTTTGCCTTGGAATCTCCATCCAGATAGTGCTGCTCTAATGGCTTTTGCAGAAGGTCAGTAGCCTTCTGAGAGTCTGATATCTGCCAGCAAAGCATTCAAAACTTCCTCAAATAAAAAAAATGATGGGAATCAAATTCCCATCCCTGTCTTTGGATTTCCCCTAGGAATTTAGGGGGAATATTTTTTTCCTATTAAATGATTTTTTAAATAAAAATGAAATCGCAGTTCACTTTGTGCTTGAAAAGAGCAAGGGCCTCAGCTGCCCCTTGTTTTCTGCTCTGATGCAGCCAGTGTGCCCTAGGTCCTCAGGCCCTGTCCAGGTAGAGGGGGACCTGGGGAGAATGCGGGGCACCACCCTCCCGGAGTCTAGAGGAGTGGGGTCCCTGTGACCTTACTCCTTCAGTGCCACACAGATTAGAGAGTAAGGGAAAATACTTTCCAAATAAGCCACATAAAATCAGGCATTTGGCATGTACCCGGTGTTAGAGAATACAATCTTATTTGGGTGTGGGGGGTAATTTCTTTCATTCCCATGCCCGTGAGCAACTGTCAAATGAGTGGACCAGGAGAACCACACCCTCTAGGCATGGTGTTTGTGAGTGGGGAAGACAAAGAGAATCTCAGGAAATTAAGCTAGCCCTTCGTCTTGGTTTCCCTCAGGGGCCCACTAACTTGTATTGTTGAGTGTTGACATGCATCTTTGGACTTTTGTGTGATGGCCGCCAACCTCAGGGCCACAAACATGCAGCTGCTAAATGACAATTGTCAGAGGGAACCCACCTGCCCTAGAGTCTTTGTTAGTGATGCGGAGTATGTGTCAGGGTTGAAGGTGAACAACTGGGTTGACATGTGTAAATTCTTCCTCCTCCAACAAAAGCTTCTGAAATGCCCACTGTGCCAGCGTCTGAGATAGGTGCTTGCTTATATTGTTCACTCAAACCAATATTTCTTTTTCATTTTCAAAATTTATATTTTAAAAAGTATTTTACATCCGTGATTTACAAAACTATTGATAATTGAATGTTAGGCATGTAATGTTTCAACACCAATCCCACCACCAGTGTTCCGGTATTCTATCCCCACCCCCAAACCCTGCGCATCTCCTGCCTGTCAACCTGACAGGCACATTGAAAAGTTCCAGTGGTTGCAGCTTGGGTCTTATGTTTTCAGTGTTGTTGAGTCGGTGTTTTGGATATATGGCTATACCTCTCACCCATATCGCCAGTATAACTGAAGCCCTGACCCCTGTTCACCCGATTCTTCCCATTCTCTTCTTCTTCCCCTACTGATTTCTTTTCCTCTTTAAACACTGCGGTTGAGAGTGATCTAAACATCCCCCTCTTTACTGCATCAAATAGATATTTTTGAGCATTGATTGTAGGCATCAGGACATTAGTCTGTGGGAATGGTGGAGGTCTCCCTCATCTTCTGCATTTCCCCCGTTATCCAGTTGATGCAGATGCTACCTACCACAACTCAGCCGCAACTGCTGTTTGATGAAGGAAGGGTCAGGAAATAAGTCACCCCACATGTCCAGAGGAGATACTGCAGCACCTGACCCTGCTGCCTGGAGTGGACCAGGCAATGCTCTCAAGGTCTGCCAGCCTCTCGGTCCCTTCCTAAGCCACCATGACTTGGAGGCAAAGTACATCGTCAAATCGTAAAATTACTCAGTAAAAGACTCAACAATAGAGAACTTTACATCAGTGTCGAGTCACATTGCTGAAGGTGGGGGGGAGGGGTGGTGGGTGGGCTCATAACCTTCATCGATCTTCCCTTGCCTGGCCCCTGCTCCAGCTCTTCCACCCCAAGATTGACTCCAGTGCCACTCGCTGCACCATCAGCAGGGGCAGGAGCAAGAATGATGGAGCAGGCTTTTATTTTCTTTCAAAAAGCATGATTTAAGCAGGATGCATGCAAAGACATCTCATGGATCTCTCGACCCTGTGGATAGGAAGTATGAAGCTTATTCCTTGAGGCACAGTGACTAGAAAGACTGAGCTGAGTATATTCCCATAGTCAAAGTCAGGAAGTGGAAATGGAGGAAATGTAAATGGGAGCTAGGTTTGCCAGAGCCAATAAGTAGAAAAAGATGGGGGGAATAATTTGCCAGCCTTTGAGGGTCATACCGAAGGTCTACTTCCCAGGTTCCCACCAACGGTGCCAGGCGCCCCATTAGAGCATCCTGCAGTATCGTGGCACTGGGTTTCCCCATTCGTGTGCCTTTTCTTTCCAGGGAGACTAAATGCTTGATGTTCTTGAGGGGAAACGATCCGGGAGCCTAAGCTCTTCTCCTGTGGTCTCACATCAGTTATCAAGGAACGATGGCTCAGGACCTGAGCTCCTTCGCATGTGGTCTCTAGTCAGTGGTGGAGGGAAGACAGTCTTTCCCTGGGATCAGCATAGTCATCACAAAAAGGACAATCAATCTGGCCTCCTCGTCTTCAGTCCCAGGCTTAGCTCCTCAGCATTCTGAGTGCAGTAGGTATAGGTGGCAACATCCCTGTTGTCACCTACACAGGATGGAATTGTCCTGAAGGAATTGTTGTGTACTCAGAGTCACCCCACAGGAGCCAGCTGTCCAGATCTTTGATGTTCCCCTTCTCTACATTTCATGGAAACTCTACATCTCATTACCTGATGCTTTTACAGAACCAGACTAGGAGTCAAGAATCCTGGGGGTGAATTCCCTCTCCAGATGAAGGCACGCCCCATGCCATACCTGTGGCACTCGATGGGGTCTAAGTGTTTACTTTTTGGTATCTGGGATCTTCCTTCCCCCTGCCTGAGTAGTGGAGACCAGGTGGTCATAGACCCTCTCAGGTGCACAGAGATGCAGTGTCAGCTGGGAAGTAAGCCCAAGTCAAGGTCCCATGGGGCCCCATGCCATAGCTCAGTAGGGAGCCAGGTTTTGTAGGTTTTTTTTTTCTTTTAGTAATAACTCTATAACACATTGGAAAATTCTCTAAAAAAATAACCATGCAAATTTCCAATATTTAATGGGTAGTGCAATTGATTTGAAAGGCATTGTCTCATTCAAACAGCACCAGGTCAGGAGTTACCTGCTGTTACTACCCTATACTCATGAAAAGCAGAAAATCTCGTTGATGTCTGAACCCTCCAAGTCCAAGAAACTTGAATTTGAACCTATTCACTTCCTGTTGGACCATGCCATATTTCAGCGACATCAACGCTGAACGCCTTGGTTTTCCTTCACCGTATCAGCCCAAATTACCACAAACTGATACTTTACCCTCCTTTTTCAGCAGACAGCACAGCCATTCCCTCCACTCATCCACTGGTGACCTTCCCGCTGGCTCTGAAACAGCCTGAGTCCTGGGCCTCCTCCCTTAGCGCTGAGGATACTCGACTTGCACTTCCTACGCTCCCGTTGCAGCCTGGGTGTCCGCGTGGTGGTAGACGAGGGCTGCTTTCTTTACCTGTCCACCTGTGCTCTCCTGGGGCATTCTACCTGCAGCCCAGCACAGCCTTGCTCCTGGCCTCCAGTTCCCGGGGCCTGCATTCACAAGGGGTTAGTGCGACTTTGCTAGGTCGCAAATACCAGCATGTGTTTTTGCAATCACACCCCTGCCGCGTGTCTGTGTGGCTTTCTTTCCTTCCAGTCCACGTCCTTACAGATTAGTGCTGCTCTCTCCAGCCCCAGCCTGCTCCTTTAGAAACCTTTTGCTCAGAGATAACCATGTCCACTTTGATGTGCTTTGGAGGTTCCAAAGAAATTTCCAGATGGCCTAGGGTCCAGCTCCTCCTTCTCTCCACCCCACATCCCCTAGGAGTCCACATTATGGCAGGTCCAGGCAGGGAGAAAACCAGCTATTTTCTTCTGTGATTACAGCTCCCAAATCTGTATTTTGCCAACATATATTTTTCCAAAAGACAAACAAAACTAGCCACAGCATATAACTTAAGAGTGCTGCACAACTTGGGTGCTCTCATTTATCCAACAGGAACTAAAGAGAACAAGCCTTCATCGATGCCCTTCTCAATCTGCGCTTTTAAAATTTGATCTAGTTCTCAGGGGACAGTGGGGTGAGCACCGGGAGTCGATTCAACTCACAGCTTCCTGCCTACTGACCTTCCCCACGTTCAAGGGGGAAAGGCCTGCCCTGTTTGGTTGTTGCTTTGTAATTGGATCCTTTAAATCACACAGGCTTTCATCCTACAATCTCTTTCTGAAGAACATGTTCTTCCCAGAGAATCTTCACATCACAGAGTGGAGGAGTCCCTGCAGAGCTGTCCCCGGTGTTGTGGCAGCACTACGGTCCAGAGCATCATTTCTGTCTCCCCTCCAAGGGCTCAGAGGAAGAGGAGGAGGTAGAACCCTTGTCCCTGCAGTATCCCCCGCTCTGATGCTCCTTTGGTTTCCCCATCCAGGAGACGGCACTGTGGGGAGAGTCATGACCTGGTGACTGGTGTTTTATCTCTCCCACTCTCTATGCACCGGCCAGGATTTGGGGTCTGCTCATCCACATGCCCAGGGCCACTTCCTACAGTGACCCCTAGAGAGGCCCTTGGCCACCTCAACCCTCACAGTGTTGCAGAGGCAGGTCCTACCAGGCTGGGGACACTGTGGGTGGCTTCAAAGACCCCTTAACCCTCCGTTAAAGCACCAGCCCCCAGTGGGTTGAGACAAGGCTAAGTTTACTGATATAAAGGTTGGGGTTAAGGTCTCTTTATTTTCGCTCCTACCCTCAAATCATGATTTAGAAAATACACAGGAAAGATATTCTGTTGTACTTTTCTACATTTTGGAAGTCTCTCCAGTGTATTTCCTCCTAGATAGTTCAGGGATTCATTTTTGCCTTCCTGTCTGAAAGGAGGCCTGATTTTGATCGTTCTTTAGGTCAGCCTTACCCACTCAAACATGCAGGCCCTGGGCTTATCTGTTCCTGGAGACAACATGGATCTTTGGACATTTGTTTCCTTTGCTACATTGCCTCCCTGCCCCTAGATCAGCCTGCACACCCCTTCTGCTGGACTCGATTGCCATTTCTCTGCCCTTTGAACACCAACTCCAGTCTGACTAATCCAGTGAGCTTTTATGTTATTGGGTGGGCAAACCACACCTTCGTCAAGGAGGTCTGAATTCCCAGCTTTGTCCTTCTTTGTGTTTTATCTTTCAGCCTATTCTAAAATCTATACCTATAAATTTCATCATGTCTTATGGTTATTTTTTGTTAGAGCTAACATTTCTTGCATTAACTTTCCTCTCTTACTGCTTGGCTTCTATGTCCTTCTTGAATCCAGACTGATATATAAGCAAATGTAGGAAGGGATTTAAGAGAGAAAAAACAGTACAAAAGTCCAATCCACAGGCAAAAAGTGATCACAACGCATCTCTTACAGTATGGGGAATATTGTCTGCCATGGAAGCAGGGGAGGGTGGGGAAGGGGGGTATACCGGGGATATCAGTGGTGGGGAATGTGCACTGGTGGAGAGATGGGTGTTTGATGATTGTAACCCAAACATGAACGCTTGTAACTATCTCATGGTGATTCGATAAAATTAAGGGGGAAAAAAAAACACACACACACACACGCCTCTTACAAAGACAGGGAGAAGCCACTTTCCCCATCAAAGGACTAGTATGTAGAAAAGATATTGAACTATGAAACCCAATAGTAAAGATAATAACCCAAGTAGACTATGGGCAGAAGATACTAACAGGCTAAAGATGATATGCTTATGGCAATTAAACACACAGAAGCTGTTCAATATGATCAGGGAGATGAAAAGTGAAAATGTAATGTGACTTCACTACATACTTAGCACAATGGCTAAAACATAAAGTAACACTTCCTAAAATAGTGTAGATTCAAAGAAACTAATCCATGAGATGTTTCTAGTAGGAATGGAAAATGGGATAGCACTCTGCAAAGCAAATTCGAATACTCCCCAAAAAGAAAAAGCTATACTTAAGATGACCCAGAAACTTTATTCTTAAACATTTATCCAAGAGAAGTTAATATGTTTACATAAAATTTTATACAGGTTTTCCTAGCAGTTTTATTTGTAAGACATAAAAGTTTATAATGTTCAAAGGGTAAATGGCTAAACAAACTGATATTTTCTTACCATAGAATCTCACTCAGCAGTAACCAAAGAAAGCATTGATTTATACAACAGTTTAGATAGATCTCCAGGGAGTTATGCTAAATGAAAAAGCCAATTTTAAAAGATTACAAACTGTGCAATTTCTTTCGTAGAACATTCTGAATAACAAAATTACAGGGTTGGAGGGTATATTTGTGTTGCCAGGGCCAGTGTAGGAGCTGGATGAGGCTGTCCAAGTGTCAAATGTAGGATTTGGTAAAGATGGAATTTTGCCTAGTATCAATTCCATCCAAGAACCCAATGATGATGGACTCTTGATACATTTTTTGGCTTTTTTGGGTCACACCCAGCAATGCAGGGTTACTCCTGGCTCATGCACTCAGGAATTAACTGCTGGCGGTGTTCAGGGGACCATATGGGATGCTGGAAATCGAACCCGAGTTGGTCATGTGCAAGGCAAATGCCCTATCCGCTGTGCTATTGCTCTAGCCCTGATACTTTTTAGGATAAAATTGCAGAGAACTTGGGATCAGTGAGATAGTACAGTGGTTAAGGCACTTGTTTTGCATGCAAAGGACCTGGGCTTGATCCCAAGCACCCCACATGGTCCACTCAAGCATCACCAGGAGTTATTCCTGAGCACAGAGCCAGGAGTAAGTTTAAAGCATGGTCAGGTGTGGTTTCCTAAAACACAAACAAAAAAATTGCAGAGAGCTACACACACACACACACACACACACACACACACACACAGGCACAATGATGTGATATTAGGAATATCTGACGAAGAGAGTGTGTTGTAACTATGCAATTTCTTGTTCTAGTATGGGACTACAGGTTTTTAAAAAAAATTTAATTGAGTCACCATGAGATATACAAAATTTACAAAAAATTTACAAGATATACAAAAAAAATTACAAAATTGTTAGTGATTGATGTCAGTTGGCAGAGTCTCTTGCCCCCTTGCCTGGCTGTCTTCACCAGGGCCCCTCAGAGGAGGTGGGTTTCAGTTTCCCTCCCTGCCCCCAGCAGAGCCCCCACAACTGTAGACCTCCGGAGCCCAACCACAGCCATGTTCAAGGCCCCTCTCCACATGTACAGATGAGCCTCACACATGAAGAAACTGGCAAAGGAACCCAGGTATGTGGGACCTGGGGCTGAGATCTCCAAGCCTGCTTGGATCGGGACTGGGCCTCTTCCACCCAGATCCCCCATTTTCCAGTAGCTAGGCGGTCACACCCAGAAACACCCCCGCACCATGTAACTCCACCAACAGCCAACCCCCAGAGACTATAAAACCAAGCTCCCAGACATCTTATAGCCTAGTTCTCCCTCAGGAAGAACCTGGCAAGCTACCGGAGTTTCCTGCCCACATGGGAGAGCCTCGCAAACTCCCCATGGTGTATTCATATGCCAAAACCAGTAACAATGATGGGTCTCATTCCTCTGACCCTGAAAGAGTCTCCGATGTGGCACCATTGGGAAGGACAAGTAAAGAGAGGCTTCTAAAATCTTGGGGTAGGACGAATGGAGATGTTACTGAGACTGCTCTAGAAATTTGATGATCAATGGGATGATGATGATGATGATGATGATGATGATGATGTCAGTCATACAGTGTTCCAATACCATCCCTTCAACAGTGCACATTTCCTGCCACCAATGATGGGACTACAGTTTTGCATGACAGTGACTGCTGGGGTGTTGAAAGCTCACATGTCTTTGATAGCTCAGTTGCACTGCAGAAGAGTTACAATTCAATATTTATTCAGAGCTTCAAAATCACATTTCAAACCACATAGACTCAAGAAGTCCTTGAGCTGTGTATTTGAGCTTTCCTGCCTGGGGAGCACTTAGGCTAAATGGGAAACTTACTCCTCACTTGGATCCCTTTATACAAATAAGGTTTTTATCCAATGCAGTTCTAAGAAGCAGAAAATTGTCCAGCAGTGATTGGTCAAATTTTAATCCTCTCTTATCTTTGGCTTCACCCACATAGTTTCACTTCAGTGACAGAGAGGAGAGAGTGTGGATGCTCCCCAGTGTGCCTGAACAGGCCAGTGTGCTGGAGGTGCTGAGAAACAAACCATCCATCCCCTAGTTCACCTAGAGGTGTTTGAGACCAGCCTGTTGATTTTATATGCTGTTGTTTGATTTATTGGGGCTTTTTTGTCTGTTCATCTCAGAATGGTCTCATGTTTGTTACTGTTAATGTAGTTATTAAAAGATAATGGGTAGAGTATATCCAGGATCATTGCGATACAGTGATACTTAGAGGTATTGTAAGTCTACAATTATTAAATGAAAATTGTACAAACAACCTTCCATCACCATCGGTAGTGCTGGACCTTTTAACACTCATTAAGCAGGCATTTGTTGGCACATTCATAACAAGGAAAAAGCTGGGCAGCTGGAACCCAAAGGTGCAAATACACGATGAGTTATGTAGGCAGATGAATGCAAACTGGGTCAGATTTGATAATGAAGGCACAGAAGGTGTGTTCTGAGAGGACGGGGGAGCAGCAGTCCTGACTAAGAGTAAAGGGTCACACACCAGGGTCTTCCATGCCGGTAATGCATTTCTGCGAAACAAATATTATGACTTTGCAGTTGAAACCTTTATTTGCTGTCTCTCTGTGGGTGGAAGCACACACCCATCTTGGCTGAGGTTTCTACTGCCAAGTACACTGTTGACTGTGATGATAGTGTCTGCCAGGCTCAGCCATCCTGGTGCCCAATAATAGGAAGATCTACCTTAAATCTGTGGTAGACTTAAGGCTATCAATGTTCATCATACAGTTGATAGCAGCACCTGGTTCTTTGCAGGAGATTTGACAGAGGCTCTTAATTCCTTATCAAGTGTATCTCTCTAACCACTTCAAAATGTGCCAGCTGAGAGGGCAATAGTGAGTTCTCCAGGAAGACACAGTGGGGAGTGGGGGAACTGAGCAATAGTACAGTAGATAGGGCACTTGTCTTGCATGTAGCTGACCTGGGTTTGATCCCTGTCACCATATATGGTCCCCTGTGTTTGCCAGGAGTGATCCCTGAGCACAGAGTTGGAGTAAGCCCTGTGCACCGTGGGGTGAAGCACAAGGAACAAAGATAAAAGTGATAGCCAATAAGTCAAGGACATGACGGTTCGTCACTTTCCTCAAGTTCTATAGGTTAGAGCCAAGTTGTTAGCTCCAGTTATACTAAGAGGATGGATATCAGGACACAGAATTATTGGGGACCTTTGCAGAATCTGACTCTCCCGCCTCACCTCTGGAGAGTTGGAGGAGCTTAGGAGGAGCGACAGTGGTGGACTCCTGGGATACCATGTGGTCACAAGATGTTTCTGCAGCACTGGGAAGCTGCCTCCAGGTTGGCCTGCTTGGAGTGGAAGGGAGAGGAGTCACTGGCCAGAGGTCAGGGCCCATGTTCCTTTGGACTGAGAGTTTGAACTCCGTCCAAGTCATAGGCTCAGCTTGAGATTGCATTGACTTTTGTCCAATGGCCCTTCTGCTACACCTGCACTGGATAAAGGAAACAGTCTGAAACTTTGGTGAGAACAAATCCAAAGAGGTGCCTGGAGAGAGATTCTGGCAAACGCACTAGGTGTGAGGACCAGGAGGATAGCCCGGGTATAGATGACCAAGTGTCTTAGAGCAAGAGATGTAGAACGAGTCAATAGAACCAGGGAGATGCTGAGATGTCTATCTTTATCTTCTGCTGGATGGACGCCCCCTCTCCCCTCCCCTAGATAACTGCCAGGGGAGGAGCAGTTTGTGGGTGTGGCTGCCAAGCTACTGGAAAATGAGGGGTCTGGGTGGAGGAGGCTCAGTCCTGATCCAAGCAGGCTTGGAGATCTCAGCCCCAGGTCCCACACACCTGGGTTCCTCTGCCAGTTCCTTCATGCATGAGGCTCGTCCAAACGTGTGGAGAGTGGCCTTAAGCATGGCTGTGACTGGGTTCCGGAGGTCTTCAGCTGCCAGGGCTCTGCTCAAGGTGGGGAGGAAAACTCAACCCAACCCCCTCCGAGGTACTCCGATGAAGACAGCCAGGCGCAGGGGCAAGAGACTCTGTGTTGCTCTCTTCCGGGAGCTTTGTTTTATAGTCTCTGAATCTTGGCTGTTGATGGGATTACACAACACTGGGGGAAGTTTGTGGGTGTGATTGCCAAGCTACTGGAAAACTGGGGATCTGGGTGAAGGAGGCCTAGTCCCTATCCGAGCAGGCTTGGAGATCTCAGCTCCGGGTCCCCCACACCTGGGTTCCTCTGCCGGTTTCTTCATGCGTGAGGTTCATCCAAATGTGTGGAGAGTGACCTTGAGCATGGCTGTGGCTGGATTCAGGAGGTCTTCGGCTGCCAGGGCTCTGCTCAGGGCAGGGAAGGAAACTCAACCCGACCCCCTTCTAAGGGCCCCAATGAAAACAGCCAGGCACAAGGGCAAGAGACTCTACATTTACTATAAAGTAGTTCTTCCATAAATGTTTTGTTTTTGTTTTGGGGCACACCCAGTAGCACTAGGGGCTTACTCCTGACTTTGCTCTCAGGGATCACTATCCGTGGGTTCAAGGAACCTTATGGGGTGCTGGGATTCGAATCTGGGCGGCCGTGTGCAAGGCAAGTGTCCTACCCACTATACTACAGCTCGGGCCCCTCCATAAATGTGGAAGAGAGAAACATGTACTTATTTAAAGGGAAAAAAATTAAGCAAGTACTGATTTTCTAGCTGGAGAATGCACCAAGATGAAAAAAATATCTCTGGCACACCTGACACCTGAGGTCTCTGTATACCTATTTGTCACTTGTACTTCTGATAGATGTGATTTTACCTGGGACATCTGATGTAATAGCTACATCTGTTGTCTCTAGATATGTTACATTTGGAACTTCAGTTCTGCAATAGCTCTAATATTTCTGCTACATGAAACTAAGGAGTTAGTCCTGGAATTGGCCATGTTGGAGGTGAGTCATCTGATTGATTAGGCACTCACCCCAAAACAATATTTTTAGCATAGACTTAAAATAGGATTACAGCACTGAAAAGTGACTGAATCCACTACATTTCCAAGTTTACTTAATCATAAGCCCTTACTTTCATTCAACATAACCACCCTCATCCCCAGAGGGATCATGATTTGAGAGCCCTGGAATTTTCCAGATTGACTTGTATGTTGATTGCTCCAGACCAAGCACCATAATTTCCGATTTAGAAGCTGATGCAGAGGGAAATTCCACACCCAGGCTTTGAGCTCCAGGAAGAGCCACTTTCTGCTCTGCACACACCCAGCCAGAGACCACGCTGAGGGAGTTGACCCTCAGTAATGGTATGCAGCATGCAGCCAAGGAGATAAAGGCAGGGAGACAAGAGCAGACAGGAGGCCCCTGGGGCGCTTTGTCAGCCACTGGGAAAGCAACAGCCAAGTCCCCAGCAAAGCTTTTGGGTGTTGGACTTTCTTCTCATTCTTTCCCCTTCTCCCACCCACACAATCCACATCTTGGAACCAGCACATTCAAAATAAGCAGTATGGAAAAGATGAAACAGAGAGTGAAAGAAGAGACTGTCTACCAATCACAGGTGTGCAGAATCAAATCAGTTTGGATGTTGCTTGGAGAAACAGCCCCTGCCCAAGACTTTTCCCTGGTGAATAGAAAATGTTAAGTACATTAGTACTGACTAAGCTAGATCTCAAGGGAGACTGGAACACTGGTTGCAATGCTTGGAGCAGTAAACTAGAAATATCTTCTCGTTCTTGTATACCCAATCTCTGACAAAGTCATCTTTCCCCTAAGTGACCTGCTTCTCTGAACAACTTATTTTATGCACAAAAGCATAAGCCACTGTAAACCTGGGTCAGCCATGTGCTAGCATGAGTCCTGTGTGCTTTACGATCTCTCTCGTATGCAAGTCAATGGGTTTTTTTTGTGCAAATTTTAAATAGTTTTATTTAAGATATTGCATTCTCCACTCATGATACACTACTTGTAAAGTGCAATGTTTGTTTTCCCTGTGCACATGTTCCATATTCAAGTATCAAGAATGCCAGTTATGTATTACCATAGCAACTTAATTGCCATGGAATCTGCTACAAATTTGAGTCCTTCAGTGTTTCGTGTGGAACAATGCTACATATATATATGTATATATATGTACATATATATATGTACATTAATATATACGCTCATATATGCTCAGGCTGGCTTCATCAACCCCTTCAATGGTTGACCCAGAGGAGGCACCACCAGATGGAGGAGCACCACACCAGGGAAGCTGCCGGGCATTCCTACTGGCGTGCCACCTGCGCTCAGGTACAGTTTGGTGATGATGGGGTTGCAGACTTTCTCCAGCTCTTTCTCCTGATGTTCGAATTCTTCCTTCTCAGCAGTCTGGTTCTTATCAAGTCAGTTGATAATTTCGTTACATTTGCTGAGAATCTTCTGTTTGTCCTCATCATTAATCTGGTCTTGAAGTTTTTCATTTTCAACAGCTGCCTTCAGTTTCTCATCCTCAGCTCTGTACTTCTCAGCTTCCCGGACCACACGCTCAATGTCCTCGGTGCTCCATTGGCCCTTGTCATTAGTGATGGTAATCTTGTTTTCTTTTTCCTGTACTCTTGTCCACAGCAGACACATCAAAGGAAGCCTTTGGCATTGATATCAAAAGTGACCTCAATCTGAGGAGCACCACGGGGTGCAGGAGGGATGCCTGTGAGTTCGAACTTGCCAAGCAGGTTGTTATCCTTGGTCATAGCAGGCTCACCTTCATGAACCTGAATGAGCGCACCAGACTGGTTGTCAGAGTAGGTGGTGGAGGTCTGTGTCTGCTTGGTAGGAATGGTGGTATTGCGCCTGGTGAGGACAGTCATGACACCACCAGCAGCTTCAGTGCATAGGGGAAGGAGTGACATCCAGCAGAAGCAGATCTTGAGCATTTTCAGACTTGTCTCCAGAAAGGACGGCAGCCTGCACAGCTGCACCATATGGCACGACCTCGTCAGGGTTGATGCTCTTGTTCAGTTCTTTCCCATCAAAGAAGTCCTGAAGAAGTTCCTGAATCTTGGGGATATGGGTAGAACCACCCACCAGGACAATATTGTGGATCTGGGACTTGTCCAACTTGGCATCGCAAAGGGCCTTCTCTAATGGGTCCAGAGTGCCTCAGAACAGATCAGCTTTCACCTCTTCCAATTGTACCCGGGTAATGGAGGTATAGTGAAGCAATCTCAATACTGGCCTTGGTGCTGGAAAAGAGGTTACACATTTCACACGCTCACAAGCAGTGTGCAGAAGATGGACAGCCGCTTATTCTCACTGATGTCCTTCTTATGCTTTTGCTTTGTCTCTACAGTAAAATGGTTGACCACTCGGTTGTCAAATGGTCCACCTTAGTGGGTGTCTCCAGCTGTAGATTTGACCTCAAAGATTCTGTCTTCAATAGTGAGGGTTGACACATTAAAAGTGCCACCTCCTAGGTCAAAGATCAGCACGTTCCTTTCTGCTCCAACTAGCAATGGTTCCAGAGTTTTTGGTAGCCTGACGTGGAGAGTTATTGAAGTAAGCAGGAACTGTAACAACAGCATTGGTGACAGTCTTCCCAAGGTAGGCTTCTGCAATTTCCTTCATCTTTGTCAGAACCATGGAGGACACCTCTTCTGGGTAGAAGCTCCTGGGCTCTCCCCCTGTACTCTACTTTGGGTCTGCCTGCATCATTCACCACTAAGAAGGGCCAGTGCTTCATATCAGACTGGACAACAGCATCATCAAACAGATGTCCAATCAGGCTCTTGGCATCGAAAACCATATTGGTGGGATTCATTGCCACTTGGTTCTTGGCAACATCGCCAACGAATCGCTCTGTGTTGGTGAAGGCGATATAGCTGGGGGTGGTTGGGTTTCGCTGGTCATTGGTGGTTTCCATTTTCCCGTGCTGGAAGACGCCCACACTCGAGCAGGTGGTGCGGAGTTCGATGCCAACAGCAGGTCCCTTAGACATGGCTGCACACCTGGAGGCCTGGCTGTGTGGGGAAAGAAACAACCCGCTCAGTGGACACCGCATTCAATGAGACCCACAAATCAAGTGTTTTAAGCAGATCTTCAGCTCATACATTTGGGAATAATTTTCTGTTTTTCTGTCTGACATTTGGCACTACCGTTTCTCCTTAATTTTTCACCCCCCAGTTTTCTTTCTCTACCTTGTTACTGATATGCTGAGCCCGTCCTTAACCAGCGATGAGCACTTGCCTTTTAGATTTAAGTGGGATCCCCAGTACACGCGACAGAGCCCTCACTGGGAAATGCATTCTTGGCTATCACAAAGTAGTCAAGAACAACACAACAAATAATGTCCTACCCATTGACCACTTTATATGCTCTTTGTTTTCACTGGGGACCACAAGCTCCTGAAAATGACTGTGGAATTCAAGGGAGTTGTTAAGGAATGCAGTGCTAGCTTATGGAAAAGCCATGTTGGCAAGTCAAGCTGACAGCTTGTCTGAGAAGCAACCCGAAAGGGTGAGCATGGGCCAGCTCTGGTTCAGACACCCCAAGGGACAACTGGGCTTAACTAACATCCCAGGGACCGCAAGGCTGAGAATAACTTAGAGGGGCATGCTTGAGTGGTCAGGAATGCTCTTACAGGGAGAAGAAAAGTGTGAGATGAGAATTAGATTAGCATGACCAAAGGCAGTGACAGTGTTTGACTGAGAAGGACACGTGATTCTCGGTAATGAAGCATCACCCAGTCCAGATGAAAACAGTTGGAAGGTTAACACTGGGCCTGAAATTTTTGCTGAGAGCTAGGAGCAGAGCTTAGCGGCAAACAGCATGAGAACAAAGGCAAATGTAAGGAACAAAAGCTCTGTACACCTAAAAAGATGGTTTCCTAGCACTAGCTCATAGAGATATGCATTGAGCTGCCTCACAAGGCTTTTTGTATTTCTGTTGGTCGTTTGTTTGACCTCTTTGGACACTACTGTCCTGAAAAGAAGGAGGGGAAAGTGCATTTCCCAAGCTCAGCCTTGGCTGGAGCCTCTAATGATACTTCCATGAGTGTGTGCTGACGGGCTTTGAAAGGGAGGAGGTGGATCATAAATAACACACAGCCCCAGCTCGGGCGGTAATCAGTTGCAGCTGCTGCCAGGACAGAGGCCTTCCTGGCGAAGTGATTGCATCATGATGAAGCATTCCTGGGACTTGCCACATTCCACTGCCAGCAGGGGTGGGGGGGCAGTGAAAGGCCTATTATTAGGAACCCCCAAGACAGGAGTTTGCTGGATCCGTTACTTTGGCATTTGGAGGAGACCAACCATCGTGGGAGGTGGGAGTGCATTGAGACAGCAAAAAAAGGTTGGAATGCTCATTTACAGATTCACCTATAATGTAGCCCAGTTTTTAAAATTCTAACATCAACCATTAAAAGAATCATGTCACCAAGTCACTTTAAGATGCCCTAGAGCAGAGACTTTAAATGGGACAACCTAAGCACAAACCAACATGGGTCCCCACCAGTGTGGAGAGATGTTCTGCATTGTGCATGGGATGTACTTGACTCATGAGGGCCTTAGGACAGGGAAGAAGCTCTGTTTCTGCAGGGTTACACACTTCTACTGTTTTGCTTATTTGTTGTTGTTGGGCGTGGTGGTTTGGGTGGAACACACCCAGCGGTTCTCAGGGTTTATTCCTGGTTCTATGCTCAGGGATCATTCCTAGCAGACTGGGGAAAGTGGCAGGAATCGAACCCAGGTTATCCACGTGCCAGGGAAGTACCCTACCCGCTGTACCATCACTCTTCAGCCATTTTGCTTATTAAAGAGAATTATAAACCCCACTCTTTCGTTTATCTACTACTTGCAAATAGCTCCTTCCCAGACATGAAGAGAGAGGAAAATGAATATAATAGGCAAGCAGAAAGAGAAATGAAGTTAAAGTGTTAGCACGTACTTTAAAAATAAATAAATAAATTTTAAAATAAAGCTTATTTTCCTGTGCTGGTGGGTTCTTGAGAATTGCATGAAAGATTCGCACATAAAACTCAAAAGATTGACAGTTAGCTTATTGTACAGATAAAGTGAATGGGTCCGGGTCCCGACCCAGATGTCCAGGCCTCTTCTTTACCCATGAATGACATCACCTGCTGCCCAGTCCCGTGAACAGCTTCCCTGCCTGGGCACACAGTCTACTCATCTCCTGCGAACCATGGCCAGGGCCTGTCCCTGCGCCTCTCTATCCGTGTATGCTTTCCCCAGTCTCTGCATGGCAACGTGCGTGTGGGTGAGATCCCCGTGCTCAGTACCTGTCACTGGGCCTCCTAACTATACCCCAGCAGTTGCTGTCATCCTATCCCCACTTTCCTAGTCTTTGGCCATGGCCACATGCACGTGGGTGAGACACCTGCACCACCAGGGGGTCTGAGCCCTGCCTGACCCTGAGCTTCCCTTAGGTACCTGAGCCCTGTCTGTATTCAGCCTGTCTGGGCTTATGTGGCCTGCCTGTACTGGGCCATGTTCCCGGGGTGTAGAGCCCTACCTGGCTACCTGAGTGCTGGAGAGAATGCTGGGGGAAGTGAGAGAGAGGGAAAGGGAGAGAGGGGGTGGGGTGGAGAGAGAGAGAGGAGGAAGAGAGGAAAGAGAGAGGGGAGAGAGAGACTGGAGGCTTACTTTCATAGGCTGCTGGTTTCACCCCCAGCCATCCCTTTATCTATGTTCGATTCTGATGGGTTACCTGTTCCACTGTGGAGATTTAAAATGACCTGGCACTCCAAACTTCTCCTGCTGTATCGGAAGCACAGAAAGAAAAGTACACTAAAGGTGGCACGTATTTAAAAGAACAAAACCTCTATTGCGATAGATTAACATGTAAAAAGCTCTATATATTTGAATTATGCAACTAAATGTGTTTGGTCATAAGTGTACCCCATAATCAACCTCCCAAAATTTCATTTCATCTCCTATATTGTTTGTACATGTGTGTTAATACTCAACATAAGATCATTTCTCAGAAAATGCTAACTATATGCTCAGTACTCTTAGCTGTAAACTCTAGGCAGTAGAGAGAATCTCTAGAATTTACTCACATTGTTCAACTGAAATTCTGCTTGTTTTATCATCACCTCCCTATTTCACCCTTCCTCTAGCTGTCAGGCACCATTCTAATATCTGCTTCTCCAAATTTGATTATTCAGTTTCTATATACATAAGTGAAATTCTAGAGAATCTGTCTCAGGGGTTTGGCTTATGTCACTTAGCAACTCTTTTCCAGGTTTATCTATCCTCACTGTTTCAGATGGAATGTGGGGTATCTGCAGGGTGTCTGTGGGGTGTGTGGGGTGTGTGTGTGTGTTTGTGGCCATTTTTTTATTCATTCAACCTAAAATCAACATACAGGTTATTATCAAATCTTAGCTATTGTGAAAAGACTATAAACATGTGAGGAAGTTCTTTGTTCTGTATCCAAAATTTCTTTGGATAAATACCCAAAAGTGGGATGGTTGGATCATATGCAGTTTGTAATTTTAATCTACTTTTAATTTGTTGAGAAACTTCAGGCTGCTTTTCTTTGAGGCTGCACCAATTTGAATTCCCACTCACAGCACACAAGGTCTCTTTTTCTCGACATCCTCACCAATAAGAGTCATTTTATTTACATAGTAACATATAAGAGGTAAGAAGAGCTCATTGTAGGTTTCCACCTTTCTCTGCTGACCACTGCTGTTCAACACCTTACCATTTACCTGCATATACACATTGGGTATATATACATATCATCATTGGATAAATCTCTACTTGAGACCTTCACAAACCTCTATTTGTTGTGAACTTCTGTGGGGAAAGACCACACCCAGCAGCACTCAAGGTTTACTCCCGGCTCTGTCCTCAGGAATTACTCCTGATCATTCTTGGAGGACTATATGCCATGCCAGGGATCAAACCAGGGTTGAATGTATGCAAGGCATGCGCCTTATCTACTGGACGAGTTCTCCAGCCCCTTTGTGCAATTTTTAACTAGAAATTATTTTCTTTATTGAGTTATAGAGTAAATGTTATATAAATTATTCCTTTTATTTTGGTTATTAACCCCTTTTCATAAGACTGACTGCATGTATTTTCTCCCATTTTTTACTTTGCCTTCTGCTGGATAACCCCAGATTGTTCTTGCTACTCCCACAGGAAGCTTAAGGTTTATTGAGCCACTCCCACAATAGTGCAACTGAGGCACACCCAATTCCATCAGGCACTAATAATTCTATGTTGCTTTTTCTCTTTCCTTTATGTCATTTGTATGGTTTATTTAACAACTCCTTTTTGTATAGACACAGGAAGACAGTTGATGCTATGCTTTGTAACATGGGAGTCAAATGATTCCAAAATAATATTTACTCCTGGGCATCTGTATTTATTTGACTTAAGCCTCAGTTTCTCCTTAGTTCCTAGCACTCCAAGAGCAGGGTCCCAACGAGGGATTGGATGGACCCAGGGCAAGCTGTGAGCTACCTTGACTTCAAAATGGGCCAGGCCAAGCTCTATAATACTTAACTATAAGTTAAGAGCACGGTCATGATCAAACTCTGTCATAATCCAAAAAGAGATAATTGAATAAGGACCTTGCTGGGGTTAGGAAAGACTAACCTGGCCTGAGGACTGCAGTCTGGAATATATCTCCAGCGAGATGTTCCCAGGAAGAGCCAACCTTTAAACTTAATATATCTCTTACTGTGTTCATACAAAATGACATTGCTAGAAATATTATGATATAAATATTATAAAAAATTATTATATATTATAAGAATAATATAAGAAGTAAATTTACTATGACTGTTTAAGTGGATTACTAGCTGAGGAAAGGGAAATCAATACACCCTGGATGGAATCCTACCCTTGAATGAGATCTCCTAGTAATCTTGAGTAATCTCTTTATGATTACAAGATGAGATTTTTGTCCTTGAGTTAATCTCCTGAAGGCATGGCCTTACCTCTCTTTGTGCTATAATAATGTTCACCCCACCTTTGTATCCCCACATTTCCTGATTTCTATATATAACTACGCTGTATGGGGCAAGAGGGGGCAAGATGCCAGAACAGAACAGAACAGAACAGCAGAACGAGACTAGACATTGGGGAAGGAAAATAGAACTCCGGGACTAGACTCTGGGAAGGATATGAAGACAGACTAGGTGCTGAGGGCGAGAAGGTCAATGAGGAGACATAGAAGAGGAGGAGGAGAAATGAGACTTGGGAGACTTTGAGTTCTTCGAGGAGACTAGGATGATGGAACTCTGATGACTGGGACTATGGCCAAGATGACGACTACCACCGCACCATACAGGGAAAGTCTGAGAGGGAGATGAAAACAAGACTCTGGGATTTGGTGTTGGGAATGAGAAAGTGAAGACTAGATGCTGAAGACTAGACACTGAGTACTGGATGCTGGGGATGAGTCATTGAAGATGAGGACACTAGGATGATGGAACTCTGATGACTGGGGCTATGACCAAAATGATGACTGTGCTGTAAAGGGAGAGATCAAATGACTCGGGGGAGGAGAGAGAAATAAACTGACTGCCAACCAGCCTAGGACCCTGTTCCTGTTCCTCCTTTAGCCGTTTCACCCAGTCCTTCACCCATCATCTGGCCTGGGGAGGTGCACAAGTCCACCGCAACACCCTTTCTTTTCTTTTTTCCTTTTTTATTGGAAACTTACAGCCTTCTATTTTGTTGATTGTATTCTATGTGGAAGCTTTTTCTTTAATATAGTAATGAATGTTTATTTCTTTTGTTGTTGTCGATATGTTTAGTGTGACCTCCCCCTCAAAAAAAAAAAAACAGCATTAAGATTGATATTAAGGAGATTTTACCCCAAGGAGATTGAGAATTTCAGTTCTACCTTGCCAAGGGCTCATTTAATACGAAGTAAGCATGAGATTTCACCCCCTTACATAGACCGGATCTGTGCCCATTTGTCAAGCATAAAGAAGTTTCAGAAGACAAATCTTCACCCATGTACCCCTTAAAGATTTAAGGGGGTGCAATTTCTAGAGGAGGAAATATTGCAGGCAGATAATTGGGGTGGGGCTGGTAATATGCTTTCTGAGATGACAATGCCTCATTTCAGATGTCACCCAGGCCCAAAGTAGCCCAAGGGCATGGGGACCACCTGGCTTTGAGATGCAAATTCTGGACTCTGAAAAAGCTTCGGCCCCACCCAGAGAAGGTCAAGTACCTCATAAAAGGACACAGCTGCCCCAGTTTTGATCCTCAGCATCCCTATGGTTCCTCATCCCCACTTCCCCACCCCCAGGAATTAAATAAGCAGAAAGTAAAATAAATGTTATGATGAGATTATGAAGAGACCATCAACAATGCAAAGGATTCCCTTTTATAATACCCAGATTAATCTTCTTTTTCTTTCTTTTTTTATTTGTGGGTCACACCTGGCAATGCTCAGGGCTTACTTCTGACTCTGGACTCAGGGATCACTCCTGGCAGCCTCAGTGATCATATGGGGTTCTGGGAATCAAATCTGGGTCAGCTGTGTGCAAGGCAAATGCCTTACCAAGCTGCACTATCTCTCTGGCCCCCAGACCACCATCCCAGATCATTCATGTAAGCAAGAGAACTCCAGGAAAATAATACATTTGAAGAAATTGTATACATAACCTCCTCCTGAAAGTCATTTGGGGCTTGATCTCTCAAGCCTGTGTCCTTCCTTGAACATGACATGTACTCTCTCTCTCTCTCTCTCTCTCTCTCTCTCTCTCTCTCTCTCTCTCTCTCTCTCTCTCTCTCTCTCTCTCTCTCTCTCTCTCTCTCTCTCTCCTTTCTTCCTCTCTTTCTCTCTCTCCCTCGCCCTCCCTTGCTTGTTTGCTTATTGACATTTTATCAATCTGGAGAAGCCCTTGTTCTCTCTTGAACACATATTCCTCTCTTTCCTCTCACATCATTCTAAGTTAATTTTGTTCAATAAAAACTGACTTGTTCCAAAAGATTTTTTTCACTTGCTCATGCTGTATAATTCTTTTGATTAGCTGTCATTTGGAAGCCAAGGGGGAGGGGTTGTATTTTACTGAGTTATTTGTAGGTATATATATCAGAAACTTTAATATGGACTTTGATTTCCTTGTAATGACTTGTCTGACTTCAGTATCACAGTAAAATTGACTGTGTGAAATGAAGGAAATTTGGGAGTATTCCCTCCTCTTCAATTTTATGAGCTTATAGTTAAGTTTTTTTCACATTTTATTTTACTGATCTCATCAAATTGCCTATCTATGTGCTCTTGTAGGTCACTGAATTTCTTTAAGAAGTCTTCATCAGGTGATTTGGAGATCTCCTTTTTTTTTTTTTTTTTTGCAGTCAGCAGCTGTTGCTTTGTCTTGTTTCTTGGATGTAGTGTGTCTCTGAACCTTAGAGTCTTGCTCTGGTGTCTGTGCACTGGAAGAAGCAGCCACCTCTTCCAATTTACAATATAGACTTGGTAGGAAAATCCTGTTATCCAGAGATTCTTGAGTAGGCAGCAGAGGACTATCTGGAATTAAAGAGACCTAGACGGTATCTCTGCTACCCAGTCTGGGATGACAGAGAATAAGAGTCCTTCTCTGCTTCCCCAGCCTCTGCCGTTCCTCAGCCTGGACTTCTCTGCCTCGTTTGGATTAGCCCATGTTTGGGATAAGTGTGCTATGAAAAAGCAATGGTTTCTAATACCAAGCCTCCCCTTTGGATGCTCTGTGACAAAGTCACTATAAATCACAGTTTTAGGAGGGATTCTCCTGCACAGAGACTCTCATCTCAGGACACCATGACCTTAAGTTCAAGAGGTTGAGGCTGCCCCGAAGCCTTTGGGCTGGTAGGTCTAAGCCTCAATGGTCAACAGGTAGGTGTTCTCTGTGTCCCAATTGACTGAAGCCATGGGATGACACACTTAAGTCAGCGTCCTTAGTCACTCTAAAAAGTCACTTGCCCTGCGGAATATCCATCAGAAATGACTGAAGCCATGGGATGACACACTTAAGTCAGCGTCCTTAGTCACTCTAAAAAGTCACTTGCCCTGTGGAATATCCATCAGAAATGACATAGGAGGGCGTGTAAAAGGGCACCTCATCGGAAGACATGGTAGTTCCCACAATTAAGTTCCAAGTGCAAAGTAAAATTTAATGCAATATATTAGACGCCAGAGTTGAAAACGAATTTATATAACTGAAAATGGGCATCATTTATTAAATGATTTGAAATTTTTTTACTTACATAGGTTAAATTCAGATAACAATAATCACAAATTGACTCTTATTCTCTGATCATTTCATTTGCCATTTCTTTACATTTTGTCGGAGCAAGCAGCATGAAATAAATTTGTCATGTACCTGGCAAGGGGGAGTCCGGGGAGTGCAAGAAAACCTGGGGACACTGGTAGTGGGAAGGGCACACTGGTGGGGATTGGGGCTGGAGCATCATGTGCTTGAAATAACTCTATCATGAGCAACTTTGTAAATCATGGTGCGTTAATAACAATACAATTTAAAAGGGTATCTCGTGGCCTACAGTGAGTAGGTAGGGCAGCCCCTGCACCTCACCTGACACCCACAAGCCCCCTAAAATTTCTCTGAGATGTGGCTGCTGCCTTTCCAGAAGAGAAAGAGGACAGATTTAGAATTACTTCCCTGGTGTTTTATTCCTTCCTTTAATACAATAACAAGTGGATATTTTGTGGAATTTCCATTTAGTGCTGTATATTTCTGCAAGGTGTGGAATTGGTTTCTAGTATTTTTGACAAAAATCCTGTAGGAACATATTTGGGGTAGCAGTCATCCAGCTTTTAGGACATGTGTGGGGGTCATGTGTGGGGTAGCGGTCATCCAGCTTTTAGGCCAGTGCACTGTTCACAGACGCACGTACACCAGAGACTCAGGGGAAACCACAGGGTCATGGCTTAACCCTATGGTTTGTGCCACGTTAGTAACTTCCATCCTTTGAAAAGAATCCATTTTCATCTCATATAGCACAGCGGGTAGGGCGTTTGCCTTGCACACAGCCAACCTGGGTTCGATTCCTCTGTCCCTCTTAGAGAGTCTGGCAAGCTACCAAGAGTATCCCACCTGCACGGCAGAGCCTGGCAAGCTACCCATGGCATATTTGATATGCCAAAAACAGTAACAACAAGTCTCACGATGGAGACATTACTGGTGCCTGCTCCAGTAAATCAATGAACAAGAGGACGACAGTGACAATGACAGTTATGTGATGTAAAGTCCATGGATTTAAAGTACACCATAAGATGTTGGAAGAACCCTGATCCTAGCTGCCTCCCTGGGTTCTCTAACTCTTGAGGAGGTTCATCTCCTCATTCCCATGAGTTCCGCTCCAAGTCCGCCACAGAGATAACAAGGGAGGGAGACAAGTTGCTGACACGTCCATGAAACCTTGCTCCTTCTTCATGTAGGGAAATGCTGGAAGGGGAAGGTTCTGGGTCCTTACCTCATGGCTTGAGATGGAAAGGCATGTCCTGGACCAAGAGTCCATTTCTGCAGTCTTTCCCTTCCCTCTAGGGGAACCACATCTGCAGGACATTGGAACACAGGAAAGCTGGTTGACTGAGACCAGGAGATACCTACCCCATGAAGAAATCACTCTTTGAAAGTACTCTAGAATTTTTTTACTTTATTCTACAGGCAATACTCACACCAAACCTACCCTTCCCTGCTGTGATAGCATATTTCCCAAATCAGTGAAGATTTAGCTCTTATAGAAAAGGAGGCTAGGCCTTCGGTCCCCTGAGAGGGCCATGTTCCTCCTCTTGAGACGGTGTGAGGACACATTATCTCTTCAGGGCAATTATTTCCTGATCTCTTGGCTTCACTATGTCTCCGATCTTCTATTAATACTTTGGAACTGGGTATAATGGGCATGAGGCACACACAACCCAAAATCCTGGCTCTTGAGAGAGGGTCTCAGTTGTACGTGGTGTGTTCAATAAACTCCACTACATCCTTTCAAATGCTAAGTAACTGCATTTCTCAACTGTAAACTGGGGAGCCATCATTGTTTTATTTCCATGTATCCACCCAAGAGATACACATCAGTGCAGAATTGGGATAAGGAGCTGTTTATTATTCTTGGAAGAACATGGAGAGAGGAGGCTGGTCTTGCGTTGGTGTGCTTTTCCCAGGAGAGCTATTATCCTGAGTCTAGCCCTTGAGGAGGGCTAGACTTGTGACATCTTGTGACTGGGGACAGCTGCCCTGAGTACGCCTGGGATGGGTCACTACAGAGGTGAATGTGAGGCAGGCAACACTGGGAACTGACCAAGTTGGATGCCTCTGTGCTAAGGAGCACAGTCCTCCAGGCCTAGGCAGCTCAGAACTAACTGCCACCCAGGATCCCTGGCATGGGGCTGCTGCTTGACTTAATCCAATTGAGAAAGAAAAGATTAAGAAGGATCAAGCTCAAGCATGAGCCAGCTTGTCCTGTCGTCTTCAAGTCCTCACATTAGTTAAGTCAATAATACTAATGAACTTGTATGAACTGCCAGAAACACCACTCAAGTGAAGTTTCCCCTCATTCATCATATTTATTTTCCTTTGTTAGCATGACCACAGAATCTTGCATTTTTATTGTTCAGGCTCCAAATAACATTGACATTCAAACACAGAAAACTTCCACAGTACATCTGAAAAGCTACTGACTTGGGTGCAACCCGAGAAACAACAAATGAAATGAAGATATACTGGCATAAATTTGTTTGCTGGCTGCCCTGTTAATTATCTCAGAAGAAAGGATGACTTTCTGGGTCTAAAAAAATAGTCTTATGTCATGTTAATTATTCACTAAAAGTTTGATGGTGAAACACAGGCATGAAAGGGGATTTTTCCATTCCCAGCTTCCCTGAAAGTTCTGGAAGAGCAGTGCTGAGCCAGGTCTGTGGGAACAGTGGATACCCATAATCCATCTGCAGAACAGCACCCCCCCCCCGCCCCCTTCCCGTAAAAAATTCAGAAAATTAAGGAAGCACTAGAAAACTCAATTGAAAACCATACAGCACACCATGTCCACACTTTCTAGCCTCAAGGAAAAAAATAAATTTAATTACAAAGGCATCTGAGGGTAACTTACAATCTTTGTGTGAATCTCTCTTCCAACACAAGCTGGGCATGCTGGGGCGGTCTCCAGAAGAGAGGAACAGTTCGGTGTCCAACTCCTCCTGTTCTCCTAGGAGAAGTGCTCTCCGTGGACTCATTCCAGGTCCGTCCGCTGTCTTCTGTGTTGAAATGCCTGGTTGCCTACCCAATATCTGTTCTTCTTTTCTTTCTCATGAGGAATCTAATTTTATTCTGGATTTTGGTATTTCTGACTGGACAATGAGACTCACCATGCTGCAGTGCATCAGGAATGATTATGTGTCCAATAGCAATCAAAGAGAAATGAGAAGGCTCCTAGAAAAGTTCTTTAAAGAGATTGTTTCTACTGGTCTTTCATTCAGTCTCCTTCTCTGTTCTCTTTGACACCGAGATGCAGATTTGATGCTTGGAAATACAGCAGTCATTTGGGATGATAAGACAATCTTGAAGGTGGAGAGCTGTCAAAGGTAGTGGTACCCTGAGAGAGGAGGACCCTGAGGCTGGAGGCCAGGCCCAGGATAGGAGGCCTTTGAACACGGTTTCTAAGGAAGCAAAGGAGAAGTCAGCAACAGACTTTTACCTCAAGTAATCATGGAGTCCTCTTACCAGATCTGAATGCTTTCCTAAGAGTTTCTTGTTATCTGGGTGAACTTAATCCTATAATTAATAATCTTTAGTCACTGTTTGATAATCCCTGTCCACCGGCAGACTTCTCCTTCCACCCACTCACATACTTACAGACACATTCACTGGACATTTGTTCTTCAAAGAATCTGTGTTCTATCTTTTTTTTCTCTTTTGTTTTTTTTGGGTTTTTTTTGGGGGGGAGGGCTTTTTGGGTCACACCTGGTGATGTACAGGGGTTATTTCTGGCTCATGCACTCAGGAATTTCTCCTGGTGGTGCTCGGGGGACCATATGGGATGCTGGGAATCGAACCTGGGTTGGCCGCATGTAAGGCAAACACCCTACCCTCTGTGCTATCGCTCCAGCCCCAATCTTTTGTTCATTAAATTTTATCTTTAAATAATTTTATATTTTATAAATAACTGGGATTTACAATGTCATGTGTAGTTGACTTTTAGACATATAATGTTTTAGCACAATCCTACCGCCAGTTCAATTCCCTCCATCAATGTTCCCACGTTCCCTCTCTCCCCAATAGTTTCCCACCTTGACACATTCCAAAGTTTGGTTGAGTTTGGTAGTGGTAGTTTGATTCTTGTGATTTCAGTGTTGCCGACCCTGTGGTTTGGATCTATCGTGACACCCCTCCCCACATCACTAACGTACTTGAGGCCCTTGACTCCTGCTACCCCATTGCTTTCCTTCCTCACCCTATTAATCCCTACCTCCACCTCCCACATATATACCTCAATTTCTCATAAAGAATGCATTCCTCCTTTCCTCCTTGACTGTCAACCTAAATGAGAAACCACTTTAGTCAATAAGTACCTCTTGGTGTCTCTCTTAAAAATGCAAGTTTTGCACTCATCTCATCTTCCCTCTCGAACCCTGGCCCTAGACATCCTCGGTGATTGGCTTCATCTCACTGTTTCCCTCATAGACTAGGAAGAGCAGAAACAGTACCCAGATGGTCAGCTTCTACCAAATTCCTGAGTCTAGCATTGGTTTGTTGAGTGAATAAATGAGTGGTTACAAAACAAACAGTGTTTACCTGGATGGATATGTTATGATGGATATTTATTTTGATGCCCCATTATACCCGGGTTCTATTATGGCCCAATGTCTTTTTGAGGGGACAGTAGAAAAGGGAATGCCATCTCTAGCTGATTGCAGTGTCTCCTAAGTGACACTCCCACAGAAAACCACACACTCTTTTCCATAGAACTGTGAGAAAGAGATCATTTATGTTTAAATTTTACTAAGGTTTGACTTTTAATTATTTTTACCATTTTTATTAAAGTACCAGAATTTACAATACTGTCAAATATACTTTCAATGTGTATATCACCCCCCCACTACAGCCATCTCTATAGAGCGCCTCCAACAGGCACCCCAACAGCATCTTGGAAATGCATCCTAGCCACCCCTACTGCACTACCATGTAAACTGTTGTGCAGACAAACTACCCAGTTCCAATGATTTTGACCATATGACCATATGTTTTTCCAACATTTGGGAAAATTTTTTTAATAACTTAATTGTGGAGGTGGTGATATTTACACACACAGATGATAAAAAGCTAAGCTCCTGAAATTTCACAAAAATACTTTGATTTTTTAAAAAAAATAATGCAAATATTTGATGAGAGATTCTTCTTCCCTAGTTCCTTTCTCTCTATGAATGAGGTGATGTCAGCATAGATTGAGCATTCTCCTCAATACTGTCTTGTCACAGTTGGTTCTGGAGTGCAGAGCTGGACTAGAGGGAGGCTTCCCCGGCCATCGCAGCTTGAGTGGGCACAATGAGCTTCCCAAGTGGGCTTTGAGAAACTGGATGCTGTAGGGTGAGACCATGAGCGCCCTCAGGCTTGCCTCGAGCCCACCACCTCTTGGAGAAACACCCCTGTATGGGTTTTTATATAAAAATCAATGCAGAAAGGATCCAGTTGCTTTTAACACATGAAAAGTGCTGGATTGGATCATCTTAAAGGCCTTTGGGGACCGGCTGTGAAGTCAGTCGGAAGTCCTGACGCCAGCCAGAGCCTAGTCTCATTTGGTGTCTTGCCACAAACATCTGGGAGAAGTTCGTGTCTCAATGCCCTGGTGTTTCAATGCAGCTGGAGAACGTGTGGGTGTGTGATAATGTAGAAAATTCTCACTGGCCTGGGGGCTCGGTGCAGTGCTGGATATTTCAGATGGTTCCATTTTTAGATTGCCGGGTGAGTGCCTCTAGTTCACCATCCCATCAACCTATAGAGCCCAAGATCTGTCTCCATCTGAGAACTCTGAGTCTATGAACTCTATGAACTCTGTTCATAGATGGGTCTGTGACCTCTGTTCATAGATGAATAGGTCACCTATGAACCCTAGTATGTACCATGATGTGTGAAAAAAGATCTGTGGATGTGAAGGAGAGAACTGTGACAACTTAATTGTGTTTTCAGGGATAAGGAAGGGTGCACGAGCTTATTCATAATATCAGTGTCTTAAATTTATACCAACCTATAAAAAGAGAAAGATATACAGCTTTTGAAAAATGCATTTTATCAACTTATTGATTTACAATTTAGTGGAATTTTAGTTCAGCTTTATTCATCTATATGTGTGTAGGCATCACCATCTCCACAATATTTTTTTTTAAAAAAGAGATCTTGCTCATGCTTGGGATCAAAAAACATGTAATATGAGAACAACAAGTGATCTAAGTTGTTGGAACTGGAGATTTTGTCTATATAACTAAGCTTACAGGAGAGGGGTGATAGGAGGGGTGCTTGGGACATCAGTGGAGGGAAGTGATGATGAGTGTGGTGTTGAAAAGGTGTATGCTAGAAAAGTATAATTGTACTATGCTATTATAATACTCAGTAAAAACTGGTTTCAGAAGAACAGCAGAAACAACGAGAGTTGGCAAGGATATGGAGGAAAAGGAGTCCTTATTTATGGGAGAAATGGGAACTGGTTCAGTCTCTGTGGAAAAATATGAATATTTCTTTAAAAACTAAAAATATATCATATAATCCAATAATTCCACTCCTAAATGTCTATCCCAAGAACACAAAAATACCAGTTTGAAAAGATATGTGTACAACTGTGCCATTTCTGCACTATTTACAATAGCCAAGATCCAGAAACAACTCAAGTGCCAGATGACAAACAAGTAGATCAATGACAGATGAATATCACTTGTCATCCTGTTGATCTTCAATTTGCTCAAGCGGGCGCCAGTAGTGTCTCCATTCATCTCTGTCCTGTCCTAGTATAGCCCAATAGTATCTGCTCACTCCAGGAACACAAAGAACCTCAAACCATACATTCAGGGTCTTGATGAAGAAGTCTGACCATCTCGTAGGTGGGCAGCCATGTGGTTTTTTGATGTCCCATAGAATCCAGTTGGTAACAGCTCTAGACCAGCAGTCATCTCTGAATTGCATTACGTGTCCGGCCCATCTGATTTTTGACACGTTGGCAAATGAGACAGCGTCCCTGATTCTTGATCATCAACAGAGGTCGAAACTCCGATTCCTTCTCTCCCTTGAGTGAAACATGATACTCCAAGCATAGCTCTTTTGATTCCTCTTTGGGATACCTGAATAGCATTCTCATCCTGTTTTTATAGGGCCCAGTTCTCTGAGGCGTATTGTTAGTGCAGGAAGAATGGTGGAGTCAAAAAGATGTGCCCAGAGCCAGAAGTTCTTCATCCTCTTAACCACTTCTTCGACTCTCTTGAAGTCATTCCACACTGCTCTCTTCCTCCTGCACAGTTCTGGTGCCAAGTTGTTCCTCATGTTGAGTTATTGACCCAGGTACACATAGCTGCTGCATTTGGAGATGTTCATTCCGTTGAGGGCAAATGGAACATCAGGGACTAGTTCATTTCTCATGAACATTGTCTTCATGAGATTCAGCTGCAGCCCAACCTTTCCACACTCGAGGTCAAAGTAGGCCAGCATTTGTGCTGCTTGGCTAATGTTTGGTATTATTAGAACGATATCATCAGCATATCGGAGGTGATGTATTTGCTGACCATCTATCTTCACTCCCATTCCTTCCCATTCCAGTTGTTGCATGACGTTCTTGAGGGTGGCACTGAAGAGTTTCGGTGAAATGATATCACCCTGCCCAACCCCTGTCTTTACCTCAATGATCACTTCCTTGTAGAATGGTGAGATCTTGGTGGTGAATCCGTAATACAGCTTGCGGAGGATTGATGTACTGAGTTTGAACGCCCTGTTTGGCTCGGGCTTCGATGACCGCTTCAGTCTCAACAGAGTCAAAGGCCTTCTTTAAATCGATGAACGTTAGACAGAGTGGCATCTTGAACTCTTGAAAAACTTCAATGAGTTTGGTCACTGTGTGGATATGGTCGATTGAAGCAAAAACCTTCATTCAGCTTACATCTTTAAGCATTCATGATGCCCACACTTTTTGGAACCCGGCTTGCTCGCATAGTTGTCCTTCGTCTAGTGTTCTGCCTATTCTATGCAGGATGACTCGAGTGAACAACTTGTAGACAACGGACAACAGACAGATTGGGCGATAGTTGCCAATGTCGTGGATGTCTCCCTTCTTGTACAACAGAATGGTCCTGCTGGTTTTCCATTGGGACAGAACCTTGCATATGGACAGGTAGGTGTGAAGAGACAAGCCAGTGTATTGGCAAGTACTGGCAGCCGGCAGATTCAGGTGTTCGGGTCTGACCTTGTCTGGACCGGATGCTGTACACATCTTTACTGATGAAATGGCATGTCAGATTTTGGAACAGAAAACGTTGGGAATAACATATCCATCCTGCAGAATTTGCTATGTGGGCAGGTGGACGTGGCTATCGAAGAGATCTGAGTAGAAGTCGTGAATAATCCTCTCCATTGCCCTTCTGGAAGATGTGACAGATCCATCAGGACGTCGGAGGGCAGTCATCTTGGTCTTGTAGTTGGCGAAGGACAGGCGAGCATTGCGAATACTTTTCCTGGCTTCTGCTGCATCAGCCAACACTGCCGCTCTTTTGTCTTTGAGGTCTTCCTTTATCGCTTCTCTGCACAGCTTTGCAAGCTCATCTCTTCTCTGCACAGCTTTGTGAGCTCGGACATTAGCTTGTGATTGCCTGAGGCTCTTGCCAAACCATGTTGGTGAAATGAGTTCAAGAGTTTTTTCTGAAGACAGGCGTCTGTTTACATAAGAATGGAATGGAATACATAAGAATGGAATCTACAAGAAAAGTTGAACCCTTGCCTTTTGCTACAGCTTGAATGGAGCTGGAAGGGGTCAAGATGAGCTAAATAAGTCAGAAGGAGGGGTCGAATACTGGATGATCTCATGCTTCATGTGAAGTATGTAGAAAATAAAGCATGGAAACAAAATGAACAGAATTGAAGTTACCAAGTGGTCTTAAAAGATCCGGTGGGTTGTGCTAGTGGGATATTTGCTTTGTGTTGGTGGCTATGGTGTGGTGACACTGTACCTCTAAAACATAAAAACATTTAAACTCTTGCAATGCTATCTTAGCAAAGGGTTTTTTAAGGAAACAAAAGCGCTCCCATGGAGTTTGCAGGAAATGCTACACTAACCACAGTGATTAAATCATTCATCCTCTCTCCAGCATAAACACTGAATGTGCTCAGGATGGGCCTGTGATTTGGACTACAGCCACAAATTTAATTGTCTTGAGATCTCAAATACTTCCCCTCTCCCCAACTTCCGGGTATCCTAGAGTGACTATGCTTATGGGGCACAGAGAATAGTGATGTGATTGGAGTGTTTGCTCCCAGAAGTCATACCAGAATCTGATTGTGATGGAGATGGTCCTGTGTGAATTCTCAGAATACAGAATGTAGGGATTAAGAATAAATTAGGGTCTTGGGGCCGGAGCGATAGCACAGCGGGTAGGGCGTTTGCCTTGCACGCGGCCGACCCGGGTTCGATCCCTGGCATCCCATATGGTCCCCCAAGCACCGCCAGGAGTAATTCCTGAGTGCAAAGCCAGGAGTAACCCCTGAGCATCGCTGGGTGTGACCCAAAAAGCAAAAAAAAAAAAAAAAAAAGAATAAATTAGGGTCTAAAGAACAGAAGTCCAAGTAAAATCTGAAAATCCTGACTGAGATCCAGCTTAAGACCATTCGACTGTTCTCAAACATTTAATTCTTCAGGGAGATGCTGACAGACTTGAATATTAGACATATCAGGAACCGTGTTCTGTATACCAGGCCTCCTTGCCAAGGCCTGGGCAGAAGAAGTTTTATGCCTGAACATATACAGACATTTTTTCCCTTTTTGTTTGCTTATTGGATGGTGCATAGATTTTACTCTTTATTCTGTGCTTAGGTGACCCCTAATCTAGACTTGGGCCCTGTGTGGTACCGGCGATTGAAACTGGATGGGCTGCATGTTAGACAAGTGCCTAAGATAGCACTGTCTCTGTGGCTTCTATGGAGGCTCAACTTAGGGAGCAAAAACCTTCATTCAGCTTACATCTTTAAGCATTCATGATGCCCACACTTCAGGCCCTCTAGGAAGTACACTGCACAAAAGTTTGCTTGGACAGCCATCAAGTAAGGCCAGTTTATCTGCCAGACAGATTAAGTTAAGGGCAAAAGATATGTCTGCATGCAAGTTACTATTTCAGAGAAGTGAGGCTGCTGGACACCCTGCAAACTTACACCCTGTGAGATTGGAGGTGCCTTTGCAATACTCCAGACAACCTCAATCGATGGAGGCGCTTAATAAAAAACAACAACAATAACATTATTTCTAATTGTTCTGTGGTGATCAGTGGGTTGTTACAGTGGATTATGATGGTGCTATTTGAGGCTTTCCTTAATCACTTCTGGAAAATAATTCCCACTTTTGGTCCTGCTAGCTCACTATGCCTAATGAGTGCATTTTCTGTCAGTGTCATACAAATGGTAAATTAGGGTCAGAGAGATAGTACAGGAGTCAAGGTACTTGTCTTACACTTGACTGACCCTGGTCCTTTGATCCTCTGCACTGTATATAATCTCCTAAACACCACCTGAAGTGACCCCTAACAACAGAGCTGGGAGTAAGCTCAGTCAGAGTGGCCCCATAAAAAAAAAAAAAAAAAGCTTTTTTAAAAAACTAAATAGAATATAAAAACCGTGGGTGCAGTGACAATCAGACTAATCTTAATTTACACGCACATACACAGATATCACTCTTTAAAAAACTCCGACTGAAAGTAAATGACAGTATGACCTATTGGTAACAAAGTCTGGAGCTGCTGTGTTCTTGGCCTTCACCAGTGGTCAGATGTGGGCAATATACTTACTTTTGGGAAATCATGACGGCAAAGAAAGCACACTTCCTGCATGTACAGCATTGCAAACGTTGCTTGCTTTTTCTTTATTTTCTGCATCTGCAAAGTGAAGCTAATAATGAGAGGCCTCTGTATTCCCCAAACCCTCTTCAGAACCCCAGTAGATAGGATGAGCTCTGACTCTATGGCCATGTAGAGCAAGGGTGTGGTGAGCTTCCATTGTTCATTTTCATCCCAAAGTGGGAACATTTGCAAGTAAGCTGGTGAGAGTTTGCTGGTTCTTCATTGGAACAGATTCTCTTGCCAGGGAACTAACACACCCCGGAGTGCCCCACACCCACCCCATCCCTAAGTCATATAGTTCTTTATCAATAAAAGTTACTAACTTTAGTAGGTGAAGAATAAAAGTCAACCCCAAGTTGACTGAGTTCTGCATAGAGCACTGTCATTGCCTGGATTGCTCCCTCATCAAGGCTATTTCTTTTTTTTTTCTTTTAATTAGTGAGTCACCGTGAGCGTAGTTACAAATTTATCCATTTTCATGCTTGTGTTTCCCTCATACAATGTTCGAGAACCCATCCCTCCACCAGTGTCCATTCACCACAAATGAACCCAGTATCCCTCCTACCCTCCAATCCCGTCTCCCCACCCCGCCCCGCCTCTGTACCAGGGTATTCCATTTTGTTCTCTCTCTCCTTTTGGGTGTTGTGGTTTGCAATAGGGGTATTGAGTGGCCATCGTGTTCAGTCTCTAGTCTTTCAGCACGCATCTCCCTTCCCGCGCGGGATCTCCAACCACATTTTACTCGGTGTTCCCTTCTCTCTCTGGGCTGACAAGGCTATTTCTTGCTTCAACCTTTCTCTTCCTGCTCCAAGTCACTTGTTCATCCAACACTCGTAATGTCTAGCAGGTGTTTGAATAACATTGTCTCATTCAATATCATTCTTCTCTAATATTGATAAGGAAAAATATTAATTGATTCCTCTTGGGTCCACAGTCTATATGCAGTTTGCATGCTCTCCCTATGTCTTGGGAATGCTTTCTGGGGACTGAAATTTCCCCCTGCATCCAAATATGAGATTACTGATAGTGCCACTGTGAGCAGGCGTGATGTGACACACCCTGCAATGGGAAGCGTGTCCTTCCCAGAGCTGGGTTCTGCCTTCACTCTCAGCTGCTGTGTCGGTTGTGCTCCCTCCCTCCTCCCCCTCCTCCTAGTGACCATGTACTGGAAAATGGATTCAGAGATCAAAACATCTTTGACTATTGAAGTGTTTGGGGCCCTTGTTTAGATGCATGCCACCAACACTAAACTCTTGTATCAATTCTCCCATCATCAGATTTGTCTTGTTTTACTTAAATTAGCCACCTGAAAGAATTTATTAATGGGACTAAGTGTATTGACAAACTTACTGTATTGACAAACTTGTGAACTATGAGCTCTTTTTTTTATTACATTTTTTATTAGTGAATCACTGTGAGGTACAGTTACAGACTTAACAACTTTTCGTGCTTGTGTTTCAGTCACAAAATGCTTGAGTGCCCATCCCTCCACCAGTGCCCATTCTCTACCAACGATGATCCCAGTATCCCTCCCACCCCCCCACCCCATCGCCCCCACCCCACCCCACCTCTGTGGCAGGGCATTTCCTTATGTTCTCTCTCTCCTTTTGGGTGTTGTGGTTCTCAATAGAAGTATTGAGTGGCCATCATGTTTGATCTATAGTCTACTTTCAGCATGCATCTCCCATCCCCAGTGGGTCCTCGAACTACGTTTTACCTGGTGTTCCCTTTTCTATATGAGCTGCCTTTTTCTCCAGCAAGTAACAGAATGGGAGACTAGCACCCAAGAATAGTGAACTGTGAGCTCTTTTAACATTCCAGTCAAAATACAAAAATCTTGGAGCCCACTAAACCTGGTAAAATAGTTTTAATTGTAAGGACAGAAACCCCTAGTAAGGCCTATCTCCCTCTGCTCTACTGCTCACACAATGGCTAAGTAACAGGCATCCTTCAGGACAGAGAATTATTAGCCATCAAAGCTGTCACTGAGAAAAATCAATTTTCACTTGGGGCGCCGGAGAGAGGAGCGGTGAGACCACTCCCCGCCCCCAGGGACCCAGCCCCAGCAACCTCCAGAACTCAACTGCTGCCATGCTCAGGGCCACTCTCCACATGCTCGGGTTGAGCCTCACCCACGAGTGAACCTATCCCTGGACACTTCATAGGACATACCCTGCCTGTACTCCAAGTGCACTGCACCACATCTGATGGGATACAAGTAGGAGGCAACCAATCTTAGAGGGGAATGTATTTTTTAATATACGTGTGTGTGTGTGTGTGTGTGTATGAGCACACAAGCCTCAACATTTAACAACATGTTAGTTATCTCTTAGAGAAGGGCTTAATGGCCCCTGGATGAAAAACAACAATCTTCACACACTTTCCTCTGTCGTCGTCACTGTCTTCATCCCATTGCTCATCGATTTGCTCAAACGGGCACCAGTAACGTTTCCATTGTGAGACTTGTTGTTACTGTTTTTGGCATATCACACACGCCACAGGTAGCTTGCCAGGCTCTGCTGTGGGGGTGAAATACTCTTGGTAGCTTGCCGGGCTCTCCGAGAGGGGTGGAGAAATCGAACCCAGGTCGGCCCTACCCTCTGTACTATCGCTCCAGCTCACGCTTTCCTCTAAGGATACTTTTTAATAACATTTTCAGCATTTTTTTTCATACAATACGAAATATATTATTTCGGTTCCACTTTGGGGCAGGGGTTGGGGTTCCAGATGGAAACATACAAGATATGGTGGTGGGGAGGTGTCATGGTGGTGGGACTGGTGTTTGAATATTAAATGTAATCAAATATTGTGAACCACTTTGTAAAATAAATTTTTTTTTAAAAAAAAGAGGGCTGGAGTGATAGCACAGAGGGTAGGGCGTTTGCCTTGCATGTGGCCAACCCGGGTTAGATTCCCAGCATTCCATATGATCCCCTGAGCACCGCCAGGGGTAATTCCTGAGTGCAGAGCCAGGAGTAACCCCTGTGCATGGCCAGGTGTGACTCCCCTCCCCCCAAAAAAAAGCAAAAAAAAATTTTTTTTTTTAAAGAAAAATCATGCAGTAGTGTGGAAAATACTAAAGACAATGGCAAAAAAACAGAGAATTGTGTACAAGTAGAATTAGATGGGGGAAGGACATAATTAGAATTTCTTGGTGAACTTAATATATTATATACACACATGTTGAGTTTTACTTATGCATACATGAAATATATATAATGCCATGTTATTTCATTAGAAAGTTTTAATATGATAAGACTTACCTTTAGAAAAAAAATAGAAAAATTAAGAAAAGAGCTGCTTTAGAAAATATGGACCAAAACAAGGGAGATATATATGTAGATATGTATATAGATATATATATCTCACATATATATACATAGTTATATATATTTTTTCTTATTCTTGAAATTTTCTTCAAAAATCTTAAAAATGAAAGAAACTTTTTTTTTTAAAGAAAAGGAGACAGTGACTGGAGCAATAGCACAGCAGTAGGGCATTTGCCTTGCACGAGGCAGACCTGGGTTCGATTCTCAGAATTCCATATGGTCCCTTGAGCACTGCCAGGAGTAATTCCTGAGTGCAAAGCAGGAGTAACCCCTGTGCATCGCTAGGTGTGACCCAAAAGCCAAAAAAAAAAAAAAAAGAGAGAGAGAGAGAGACAAAGAATAGGAATCTTTGTTCTACTTGGGATGTTATTGGAGAATAGGCACACAGAGACTTGAGTATTGCTATGGCCCTGATTTTAAATTAAATAACTATATTTTCATTTATTGGATATTTCCACTATAATTAACCTAAGGCAATAGAGTATGATGAGAATTAATTTTACAAAATTTTACTGCTTCTGAGAAAAAGTTTATTATTAGGATAATATTATTTCAGAATTTCTTTCATTTAATGATTTCTTTTAATATACAATATTTAGAGAAAAAATTCCAGAAGAGTATAAAAGAATCCCTGTAATTACTACAATGGTTTTAATTTCATTTCATTTTCTCTGCTACATTTTCTCCCTGTAATCATTCAATCATTTGTCTATGTTTTTGAGCCCTGGTTGAGCACTGCAGATGCACCTAAGTACAGCAGTGTACATGTACTTCTCCTCCCACAAATTTCCTCTACGTAAACACTGTACAACACTAATCAAGAAATCAAGTTGATAAAGTATTAGCACCCAACTACATAAACCATTCAAACTTTCCATCACTCCCAATATTGCCTTTTCTGCTCAGACTCATGTTTCCATCTAGGGTTTCACTGTATCACGGTAGCTCTGTCATCCTGTTGCTCATCGATTTGCTCGAGCGGGCACCAGCAACGTCTCCATTGTGAGACTTGTCATTACTGTTCTTGACATACCGAATACGCCATGGGTAGCTTGCCAGGCTCTGCCGTGTGGGCAGGACAATCTCGGTAGCTTGCCCGGCTCCCCGAGAGAGACGGAGGAATCGAACCAGGTGGGCCGCATGTAAGGCAAACGCCCTATCCGCTGGTGCTATCGCTCCAGCCCATCTAGGGTTATACGTCGTATTGTGCCTTATGGTCTCCTTTGTTCAGAAACAACTCCTCATTCTAGCCTGTGTCTCCCCTTCTTGACAGTCACGGATGAGACTGCTGGTTCCTCAGGAAAGACTTGGGTCACGCAGACATAATGCTATGCTCAGCGCTCAAAGCTCTGCCCTGTTCCTGTCCCCACACACAGAGCATCATCTCGGACACCTTAATGTCTGTGGCCTTCTCCACTCCAAAGGCACGATGGTCTCATGTATTGATCAGCATTTCATGAAAGATGTTCTGAGATTGCAACAGATGTCCTTTATCCTTCAAATTCTACCCACCAGTCGTAGTACTCAGTCACAACCCAGACCTAAATCTCTACTCTCTGAGGGGTTTCAAATGGTGATTTTCTAATTTCATCAATTCTATTAAATGGAATTGCTAGCCTTGTACTCCAAGGCAGAACTTTCCTCTTTCTTTATTTACTGCCTACTTAGTTCAGTGGGTTTATAATGCTTGATTACCATAGTTTATCTTTAAGTTTAAGAAACATTACCTGCTCTTTATCGCCTTCTATGCTTTCAATCAGAAGTCACACCTGGTGGTCTGCAGGGCTGTTTGGCTTAATCTACCCAGTATTTAAAAATATACAGTCCCCAAGCACTGCCAGAAGTGATTCCTGAATGCAGAGCCAGGAGTAAGCCCTGAGCACTGCTGGGTGTGGCATGCGCAGGCACACACACACACACACACACACACACACACACACAATCAAAATGGAAGAAAAAAGGGAAAAATTAAGACAGAGCACTAAATGTCACAGGTGTACCGTTTTTTTCTTTATTGAGTCCTGATTATACAAACCATCTGTAAACTTGTTTTGAAACTAATAGGGACATTTGATTAGGGTATTAGTGTTAATTTCATTTGGTGAGATAATAGCATGGTGGTTATGTAAGAAGAAGCTCTGGGTTTTAGACAGGTGGGCTGGCAAATATTAAACAACTAGCTCTCTGTGGCAGGCATCCGGATGGGGGGTCCTGCTAGGGGGGCCCTAGTAGTCCCAGCACTGCCTGTGCTCTTGTGCTGACGCACTGATCGGCCAATTCAGTCATCTGAGACTCGCCAGGACTGGCTCCTAGTCTCCCTGGGCACTGCTTTGGGTGGCCCCTCACCCCAAATTGACTTGCTGACAACATTTTAAGATCAGGGGATTTCACATTAGAAATGAGATCTTAAACTTTGCTAGGAAGATCTGAGGTTGTATAGATGGTGTTGGGGTACACACTTAATTTTCAATGCTGGTAGATGATTTTTCAAAAAAATAAAGTGTGAAGTTGTTAAAATGAAAAAAAAAGTTCAAGAAACATTCCTAGTGCAGGCTTTGTCCATCTTAGTCTTGTTTTTAAATATTCCTTCCTAAGAAAGTTTTTTGAAAAGGCTCAGCATTTTTATTCTTGTTCTCTACAAAATAAATAGTAGACATAGAAATTCAATTTGCTAACGTTCTTTGAGGAGAAAATTATGATTTAAATGCAAGTTTGGGGATGATAAACTGATGAATTTTCTAATTTTCACCTTAGATATATTAGTCACCAATTTAACATTTGAGTCATTGGCAGCCTGGACCTAGTTATTAAAGACCAGTTGTATACCCCTCAGCAATATGTCCTGAAAATGATGGTACAGCCAAGAGCCAGAAGTGGATTACATATGCTGAACCAGAATTAGAATACTCTCATGAGACCAGAGTCCTTCCGTCCCCTTTGTCCTTGCCAAATGTAGGGACAGACAGAGTCTATGGGCTACTTACTACTTTAGGAAACTATTCCCTCTCTTTCTGGGGCCACAAGCACATAGGTATGATACCAGGAGGCTATTCGTATAACTTAATAAGCTGATTTCATAACTGTTTTAGCTTTGCTATGTCAAATACAATTCTGGGGGTCTGAGATAGAAAAACGAACAAACCCATGTGATTTAAATTAGATTTCATGGGTATTGAGGAAGTCATCAAGTTAAGGCACAGTGTGTCAGCTGGTGACATGTCATTGGAAACACTAATGGAGGAAAGAGAGGGACTTTGTGTGAGCAGGCAGGTGTTAGGGGATGTCGCAGCTACTATTGGGAAATATTAGGAGAGAGTCCCGCTGACCCAGGACCATCTGAAGAGAGGCTAGCAGAGATGATCTGCTGGAGGAGTATTCCAGGAGAAGCACCGGACCAGACAGAGTACCTAATGCATGCAGAGCGCAGAAGAGCTTCTAGGATGAAGCAAACGTGAAAAATTTCACAAGATGAAAATGACGATGGGATGAGGATGGCAGGTCATGGAAGCCACTTCAAGGCTTTAAGTCACAGTGAAAAGGTTCATCCTGAAGACTCAGGGCATGTGACTTTAAAAGATAGTTTGTTGGATATTATATTAAAAATTGGTTATAGGGGCTGACGAGGTAGAGTGGCAGATAGACTGTTCCAGGTCCTACCTCTGCCACTGTGTGGTCCCCTGAGCACTACCAAGAGTGCCCCTGACTACATAGTCAGGATTTATCCCTGAGCAATGCCGGATGTGATCCCAAAATAAAAAGTATTAAAAAAGAAAAGAATTATTTATTTAAAAGTTTGGAAACACAGCTTACAAACAGGGCACATGCTTCGCATGTGTAAGGCCCAGAGTTAAATCCCTGGCACTCTCCCCACAAAAGGGTAAAATTTGGAACAGAAATTGGGGCTTAGGAACCATGGTAATAATCCAATTAGCAGTGATGGTGGCATGGGTCAGTGTATTAATGGTGGTGGTGACGAGAAAATGTTAAATTCCACATGTATTTTTAATGTTGGCACAAGAAGCTTTGCCCATTTTGCTAATGTGTTGAAGGCAGTATATGAAAGACAAGACTCGGTATCTGTTTACCTCAGATGTTAGAAGGATGGAGTAGCTACTTCCTGAGATGAGAGACGTTGAGATAAATGTTGGTATATGGGTTCTTCCTGGATAAAATGCCTACCTGACTTCAAATAGTGAGCTGTTGGTTTAGGAAGGAGGTTGAACTGAAGATAGATACAGATAGAGTGAGAGCCAAAAGTACACACACATATATGTGTGTATAAATAGACATATATATGTGTGTATGCGTGTGTGTCTCTGTGTGTTTCTGTACATATGTCTATATGTGTATATACACAGATTTAAGAATATAGTTAGATATAGACAAGATAGCCACAAACAGATGCAGATAATAAATATAGAGAGATTTGAAGATACAGATATGGATTTGGAGATATGGTTGATGTTAAATGCCATGAGACTGAATGAAAGGAAATAGGTAGTTGGTGTAGCTAAAGGGAAGAAAGCAGAGTCCAAGGCCACATTGTGGAACGTGCAGATCTGAGGCTGTGTTTCTGGACGTGCCAGTATTCGAGGTGGGGGAGGTGAGGAGACAGCTCAGAAGAGAGAAATGAGGGTGTGTGTGGGGGGGCGGGATGAAAGAGGACTGAGAGGATATGATGGAGAGAGGGGGATGGGCTCTCAAGCAAGGAGCCATGTGACAGGTCAGGTATGACAGCAAAGAATTGAACTTGTATTTGGTGAAATGAAAGTCATGGATGACTTTGACAAGGAGAGAAAGTCCTTGTGAAAAAAGTCCCTGGTGGGAAAAGAGGAGAAAGGAGATGGAGACGCGCAATCTCATCGACATAAAGCAAACTCTGGGAAATGTATGCCAGCTCTCCCTCGTACGCTCCACATAGTGTGAGCTCCTTTCTCTTGCCAACCTAAGGAAGAGCAAGAGATTTCTCATTGGCTGGAAGAAAAAGAGATTCTAAACCAAAGAGTTAGTGACACAGCAGAAGCCCGGCTTCCAGGACATTGTATGTAGACAGCTGCAAAAGAGACAGTGTTATCAGCTTGAATTAAAAGTATAGAATTTTATTTTATTTTATTTATTATTTTTTATTGAATCACCGTGAGCTACAGTTACAAAGTTTTCATGTCTGAGTTCCAGTCATACAATGATTGATCACCCATCCCTCCACCAGTGCACATTTCCACCCCCAATGCCCCCTATATCCCTCCCAGTCCCCACAAATCCCCCCTGCCTCTATGGCAGACAATTTCCTTCTGATTCTTTCTCTCTAAAAAGTACAGAATTTTAAATGGCTACTAGAAAGCCCACAACAAGTCCTAAAATCTCTGTATTGACTGATTCCAATGAACACCTTTTAGATTTTTTAAAAAATAAAAACTTAGTAAGTCCAGCATTTACCTGTCAATTAGCTAAAGCCACTCTGGGCCCCTGATTCTTGCTCCCTCTTTAAGCCCTTCTCTCCTTAGATCTGAGTTGTCTGTGTGGAGAAGCAAAACAGAACCCAGCTGAAAATGCTGGACTATGTTCCTCCATGCAATGGCAGATGAAACCAAGAAGCCTTCTACTCTGCTGAAACAGCATTCTTACCCTTCACGTAAGAAGCCTTCTACTCTGCTGAAACAGCATTACTTCATACCACTTAGTAAGTTAGGTCTTCCCTGGACTTTCCAGAGACTTGCTTAACCCGACTAAAAAAAGGTGGGGGGGGGGGCGGGGGGGGGGGAAAGTACAATAGACACAACATTTTAGATCCAGCGCTTTTAAATGTAGTTCAGAGATATGAATCAATTGGGAAGGTGGCGGGGAGGGGATGGTTGAGGTGGAGAAGGATAATCCTGTGACTGTTTTGCTTTGCCTTTAAAGGAGAGCAGCACACCCAGTGATGCCCAGGGGCTGCTCCTGGCTCTGAACTCAGGAATCTCTCCTGGAGACTCAAGGGACTCAATGAGGTGCTGGGGATTGAACCCGAGTCAACCACATGCAAAGCAAGCGCCTTACCCACTATGCTATCTCTCCAGCCCCATCTGTGACTTACATCTCGAAGGCTCTGGGTCTCTGAGCCCTTGGAGAGAGGTGGGAACTACAAGGAGCAAACAAGGCTTGGGCACTGTTGGATCTCTGTCTGCACCACCATGATGGAAATTCAGCAGCACTTGAATGATCCACAAATCTGAAATTCTCATGAAGTATCTGACCTCCTGGGAGGTTTGCCCTGTCACTGCCAAGCACTCCTAAGGCATCTGTTGCACAAGTCTTAACATTAAGATTCAAAGTTGTGGTGAAAGAAACAAGCATAAAATAATAACAAAAACACGGGCTGGAGCAATAGCACAGCTGGTAGGGCGTTTGCCTTGCACGCGGCTGACCCGGGTTCGATTCCCAGCATCCCATATGGTCCCCTGAACACCGCCAGGGGTGGTTCCTGAGTGTAGAGCCAGGAGTAACCCCTGTGCATCGCCAGGTGTGGCCCAAAAAGAAAAAAAATAACAAAAACAACCCCACCAAATAATGGTGGGGGCGGGGGGGGGAGAGGGAGGAGATGAATGAATAAAAATTTCCTCAGAAAAGCTATATGAGAGTGGCCAGTAGGCATATTTAAAGGTATCCGTCATCACTTTTTCTCAAGGAGATGCAAATCAAGATGACCATGAGGTGTCATTTCAGACATTAGAGTTGAGGATAAGCATATATCTATATCAAGAGGACTAGACACAATCTGTGCTTGCAGGAATGCAGTGAAAAGGGAAACTCTATCTGTTCATGGGAATTTGTCTAGTTCAAAATCACAGAAAATGAAAACTTTTGGAAACTTCTTTCTCAAAAACATTGAAACTAGAACTCCCCTATGACCCAGAAATTTCACTTACTGACATCTATTCCAAAGGTACAAAAACACTGACTTAAAAATAGGTGTCCATGGCTGAGTTCAGCACAGCTCCAAGCACAGCAGCCAAGACATGGAAACAAACCAGGTGTCCAATGACAGAGGAAAAGATAAAGAAGTTGTGGTATATATACCAAGTGGAATATTTTTCAGTTGTACAAAAAAAATTAAATTCTGATACTACAATATTTCTGCAGCTCAAGGGTATCATGTTAAGTAAGATAAGTCAGAGAGAGAAGACAGATACCTGACGGTCTCATTCATATGTGATATGCAAAAAATAAATAAATAAAGGAAGGGAATGGATGGTATCCAATGGTAACAAAATCTTGAACTTTGACTATAGAACTATAATCGCCAAGCAAGTGGGGAGGGATTAGGGAGTGGAGAAGGGAGAGATGAACTCTAAGTGAGACACGAATGGTGGTGGTTAGTCTTTGGCACTTTGGTGGTGGCGGGAATGCAGTGACTGCGTGGAGAATAGACCACAACCACCCAGGAATCAGGACTGCCCCTCCCTCTTGTTCTTAAAGTCCGCCTCCCACCAGCTAAAGGGCTCCATTCCCAGTCCCATGGGGCCGGTGTGGTGTGCCGTCCTCCCCCAAGGCCGGACGACTGTGTGACTCACAAGCTGCCCTTTATCTTGTCTGCCCAGAGTTGGGTTTGTGTCTGTCCAACCCATAACCCCGAGGTGAAAGATTATCTCTGGAGGAGACGGCTGATTCAGAGACGTCTAGATTCTTCCTATCAGGAAAAGCTCCCTGACCTGCTGTCCTGCTAGCAGTGACTCCTGTCTCCACCCACGGGGAGGAGTCACAGTCAAAGGCAGGCCAGGGCACTGGCAGCTCACTGTGAATTCTGGTGAACTGGTCACCTTCAGCCTTAAGTGCAGAAGCCTCTCTCACTACATAAAAGCCAAAGAGATGAGAGACAGAAGTTGTGAAAGGAGATGGGGCACAAGAGAAGCACATTTAAGTTGCCATCCCCATTCTTAACACACACACACACACACACACACACACACACACACACACACACACACACTTACACTTTCTTCTAATGTAAAATACCAAGCAATACACAAAGTATTCTAGTTAGGAGAGGGGAAAGAATGATGGAAAATAGTGAGGGAAACCACTGGTCACACTGCCTGTCTCTCTGCTCACCCACAACTGATCAGACAGTTGACACTTGTCTCCAAAGCTCCCAAATCAGCAGCTTGTGATTCCAATACTGGTCACAGACCTGGTGTGCCGTTAACCACTCAAGCCATTTTCTTCTGTGACAGCAGGACCCACCAATGTTCAAGTTCACCTCCACGCCACCCCACACCCCGTGCCAGTTTAACTGGGAAGATATGAAGTACAGGAGTGCCGTGGCTCACAAACTGGTCCTATTTAGGCATCCTCCTAGAACCCGGTACTGATGGAGAACACAAAGTTCACTATGACACTTTCTTACTCTGTGCCCCTTTTTGACCTTTTCCCAGAACCATTCTCAGAAAAACAGTGGGTCTGTTTTTCTGTCCCTCGCTGACCATTGAATTTAGAGAGAGAAAAGGGGTTTTCCCATGAGGAGAGGGACAGACATAGAATGACTGCACTCATTTGTGGAATATAAAATATAATATGAGACTAACACCAAAGGACAGTAGAGACAGGGTCAGGAACATTGCTCCATGGTTGGAAGCCTGCCTCATGAGCTGGGGGAGAAGGCAGCTGGGAGAGAGAAGGGATCACTAAGTCAATGACAGTTGGAGGAATCTCTTGGGTGGGAGATGTGCACTGAAAGTAGATAAAGGTCCAAACATGGTGGTCTCTCAGTGTCTGTTTTGCAAACCATAATATCCATAAGTAGAGAGAGAGTTAGAGGGAAATTGTCTGCCATAGAAGCAGAGGGAGCAGTGGCTCTGTAAGTAAGGTCGGACAGGGAGGGATACTGGGGACATTGGTGGTGGAAAATGTTCACTGGTAGAAGGACGGATGCTTGATCATTGTATGCTGAAACTTAATCATGAAAGTTTTGTAACTGTATCTCATGGTGATTCAATAAGATAAAGTAAATATAAATTTTAAAAAAGAAAAGAAAAGGGTTTTCCCGTGATTTGAGATTCTGATCTCCCACCTTTTCTTCCAGCTGCTTTCTCTCTTCCTTCTCCTCTTTCACTCACTCAGCTTCTAGACTCACCTCTGTTATCCACAGTAGTGCCTTCTTGGGTCCCTGTGTACATATGGCCTATGAAATGGGCAGTAGCCAGCTCTCTTCCCTGGCCCAGGCAGCTTGTGCACAGGAAACAACAGCAAGAGCCCCCACGGGAATGGGTCACACCCTGAGCAAAATCAGACTGATCTGTATCCTGAAACCAATAGTTTTTGATAATGGTGTTGCTTGTCAATCCATGAGTCCAGTTTTCTCCGTGCATCCAACAAGGCCTTGAATGACTGTCTAACTTTATTGTCTCACTCTGCCTTAGTCCTCAGATGTCCCTGGTCTATCTGGTGCAACATTTCCATCTGTCCTCATTTCTTCCCTTTCCCCAGAGCACATTCAAGATAAGACCCACCATTCCTTGCCTGACAGCTTTGCCTTCAGTTCAGCTCAGCTCCTGTCCAGCTTCCAACATTATCAAAGGTCATAAGGATGCATGAGAGAGGACCACATGTATCTGGGAAGTGTGACAGAGCTACAGATGCTGTGACAGAGCTACAGATACAGCATTCAGTGAAACAGATGCTGAAGTTCATCTAAAGATTGTCCTACTCAAGGACCTGACACACGGTGAATTTCTGTGAGGAACAAGGGCATGAGAAAGATGTTCCTTTATGGCATGGACACTACACTGAAGTCCTATTAAAAGTAGCATCTCCGGGGGCTGGAGCAATAGCACAGCGGGTAAGGCGTTTGCCTTGCACACGGCTGACCCAGGTTCAATTCCCAGCATCATCCCATATGGTCCCCCAGCACTGCCAGGAGTGATTCCTGAGTGCAGAGCCAGGAGTAACCCCTGTGCACTGCTGTGTGTGACCCAAAAAGCAAATAAATAAATAAATAAATAAATAAATAAATGTAGCATCTCCATAGACGAGCCCCTGGGATGGGCATTATGATTACCTCCATCATGGGGAGGGTCACAAGAGCACTGTCCATCCAGAAGGTGACTCCAACAGCTGCTAACACAGAGAAACAACCCAGGACCATGTGCTATTGCCAGAAGGACACTCCTTGTCCCTGACCCACCAGTCTTTTCTGGCATATGATTGAGGCTAACGGAGCTCCAGTCTCACATAATCATTAGTTTTCAGGAAATACCCAGAACTGAGTAATATGACATTGATCACTTTTGTTGTAAAATCATTTTAAAAGGTCCGATTTTAAGTCAGAGATGCTCATATTTTAATTTTTTAATTCAGAGATGCTCAATAAATAAACTATTGACTTAATATATACTGTGACTCAACTAAAATTTCAAAGTCACATTTGTATTTGAGTTAACAGACCATTGAGAGACAACTAGAGAAATAGGAACTCTGAATATTTGTGGAGGCAAAGAGTTCACTTTTTAAGTTTGATAGTGGTATTTTGGCTATGTCCTCTTAAAAATAGCCTTTATTTTTAATATATGTACGTGTCTATGTGTATTTATACATAATCATAAAACCACACACATATGTATGCACTCCTACACTTGTCCTCAAGTACATTCTCATCAAACACACTCTTTGATACATACTCATATATGAGCAAATACTCAGATACATGGACATTCCACACATGCTTAAACATACACATGCAAATAGCCTTATGCACACACAGGCGCCTTTATGTACTTATGCAATCAAACACACACTTTCACATATGCACTAACTCACATAAACATAGATACACTCACTCCCCCACACATAGTACACTCTGCCACAAACATTTACATGCTTAGATTCATTCACACCTTCTCTCACATATTTAAATACTCTTACATTCTTATGCTCACAGTAGGGCACCATCAAACTTTCTGCCACACACACATATATACTCTTCACATATTCACACATGTGTGCACACACATCCCACCCCACCTCCTGCTGACCCCACTGATCCTGCCCATTCTGTGTGTAGTTGGAACGCTGAGGGAACAGAGGTGAAGACAGGTCTGTAAGTGCCCAGATGTGCGCTGTGCACCACCCTTGACCCCAGTCTTGTTCTCCCTTCTCAGCAACTCCAACTCAACTGCTCATGCTAGAAAGCCAAAAGGAAGTTTCAAGAACAGGAAATGACCATCTACCCAGTGACCTTGCAGGGCCAGCTGGCCTCTTTGGCTGCCATAATCCTGCCTTCCGGTCTCAGTGTTTCTGTGCTTATAGTCTTTTGTGTGGTGACTTGAACTTCTTGTCAAGATAAGCAGTCTGGCCCCAATTGCTAGAGAAAACAAAATTAATGGAAACATGGAGACCCACATTTATAGTCACAGAAAGACACCCTATTTCAAATATGCACTCAGACATGGCTTCATATGCCCACCTCTAGCCCTTTCAAGCCAGCAGCCAATTGACCCTAAATTGACCTTGGCTCCTCCTCCACTATACTGGGGACACAGCATCTTCCACCCATGGTATAACCATTCCCAATTCCACCTTCGTAACTTCGTCGGGACACAACTGAAATCAGATATAAGGGACCGAGCATGACTATTGGGAGTTGCCATATACCTCTGATGCATAAAAGTATAAAACTAGGTCAGGAATTGATGCTTAAATAATTCAATCCCCACAAGAGTCTTTTTTGACCAGAAGTATCTTATATTAAAGTGAGTTTGACTCCTTAAATTTAAACTGTGCTGGGGCTGGCACAATAGTACAGCAGGAAGGATACTTGCCTTGCAAGAAGCTGTCAGGTTTGATCCCTGGTAACCCACATTGTCTCTCAAGCCCTGCTAGAAGTGGTTACTGAACACGGAGCCAGAAGTAAGCCCTGAGCACCACTAGGTGTGTGCTTCCACTCCCTCAAAAAAGGATTTTAACTGTTGTTGAAAATTTCTCCAAAGCAAGTTAAAAATAGAAGTGAGGCTGGAGCAATAGTAAAGCAGGTAGGCTGTTTGCATTGCACACTGCCAACCCGGGTTCAGTCCTCGGCATCCCATAGGTCCCCTGAGCCCACCAAAGTGATCCCTGAGCAAAGAGCCTGGAGTAAGCCCTGAGTACTAACAGATATAGTTCAAAACAAAAATAGTAGTAGTAGTGTAGTAGTAGTAGTAGTAGTAGTAGTAGTAGTAGTAGTAGTAGTAGTAGTAGTAGTAGTAGTAGTAGTAGTAGTAGTAAAAGGTTTGGAGATAGCTTAACAGACTGAGTTCATGCTTTGCATGTAGGAAGCCCAGGTTATATCCCTGGAACCACATGATTATAATAGTACCACTGAGGGCAAGAGCGATAGCACAGTGGGTAAGGCGTTTGCCTTGCATGCAGCCTACCTGGGTTTGATCCCCTGCATCCCATATGGTCTCCCGAGCACTGCCGGGAGTAATTCCTGAGTACAGAGCCAGGAGTAACCCCCGAGTATCGCTGGGTGTGACCCAAAAAGAAAAAAATAGTAATACCACTGATAGTAACCCCTCAACACAGGTCAAAGAACAGCCCCTGAGAATCTCTCTGGGTGACCCACCACCCTCGTCTCCAACAAAAAATTAAGAATAGAGATTCTATATGACTCCAATACTTCTACCTCTTAACATCTATACCAATATCACAAAAACTAATTCAAAAGACTTAGCACTCCTGTGTTAATTGCAGAATTGTTCACAGTAGTCAAGATCTGGAAAAGATCAAGTGCCCAGTAACAGATACAGATGAGTATATAAAGAAATTGTATGTGTACACAATGGAATACCAACCAGGTATAAGAAAAGATGAAATTCTGAAGTCTCTTTTACAAGGTAGAGCTGGAAGTTCTCATGCTGAGCGAAATGAGTCAAAGGGAAAAAGGACAAACACTGAGTGATCTCACTCGTGTAAGTGGGGGATAAAGAAGCACAGTGAGGGAATGAACAATGGCCACGTGAACACACCCTGAGGATCTGCCTATCAAACTGAGTTTGCTAAGGGAACAGGGACACGAGAAAGGGACCTAGCAACATAGTGGAGGGACCCAGAAATTCTGTTGGTGGGTGTGGCACAGGACCATTATATTCCTGAATCACTAATATTAACACTGTGGTAAATTGTAATGTACAAATAAAATAGTAAAATAATAAAATAAAAAGAAAAACCTGAAATAAGGTAAAAAAGAAAATGTGCTATTTGTCAAGTAAATGAATAACAGAGGACAAATTAATAGCTATGTATATGTCTATATGTAATAACAGTCTATTTGGAAATTAATAAATATGATAATATTGATGTCTAATTGTAGTTCTGTTTCAAAGAACTATCCAAGTTCACAATTCTAGCCAAGTTCACAATTCACCTATTTTCCTGTGCCCAAAAATATGATCTTTAATCAGTTTTAAAATAGTGTTGATGATTTTTTGCTGATAAGTTGGTTACTAGAAAAAAATTTAAATCAACAAAAATATTTCTGAATCATTAAGCTCATTACCAAGCCAGAGTCTAGCCCCAGCATCCCATATGGTCTCCCAACCCTGCAAGAGTGATCAGATACAGGAGTAAGCCCTGAAGCACTGCCAGGTGTGGTCCAAAAATAAGAAAAAAAGAAGATCAAAAGTTCAATAATTAAAACTTCACACTTGTCAAAAACTTTGAAAATGACAATACCTAATTTATTAAGAATGTGAACCAACAGGAATTGTCACTCATTGCCAAAAAGCATGCAAGTGGTGCAACCACTTTGGAAGACAAATTGACAAATTCTTAAAAATCAAACATAGTTTTGCAATGCAATTCAGCAATTATTCTCCTAGATATTTGCACAACTGTTCTGTCATCACACACTTCATGTCTATATAGAAAACCTTCATAGGAATATTCATGGTCACAAAACACTAGAAGAAATTGAGATTCCCTTCAAAAGATGATTGGGTAAATAAACTGTGGCACATACGTAAACTGAAGTAGTAGCTAGTGATAAAAATTAGTCATTAAATCATTTTGAAAAACTATATAATTGAATCTTAAATATGTAATGCTTAAGCAAAGGTATCATTTTGAAACTACATGTCACACAAGTTCAATTATATTATGTTCTTAAAAATGAAATATAAAAATGATTTTTTTTTCAAAAGGACTGGAGACTGACAAAGGCAGAGTTGAGAGAGTGTTGAACATGGAAGAACAAGAAATGTTAAGGTTTTGAGGCAATTACACATGACTCTGTAATGATGGCTCCATCACATTATAAAATTGTCTAAACACATAGAACTTTACATTAAACCTTAATGTATAAAAATTTTAAGCATCATTTAGAAATTTGGAGGAACCCCAAGATGGGATGAGAAATTGTTGGAATGGAATCTAACAAACATATGAAACCATCACAGAATGGGATAAAGAAAAGATTTTGAATTAAGTAGTTTTGGATCCTGGAAAGCCAAAAGCCAAAGAAACTGTGCATAAGCATCATACACTCTACCCCAGTTGATAGATAGAGATGTTTTCCTAAGGGAGCATAGATTGAAAATTATAATTTTAATATACAATGAATACTATAAGCAAATAAAATTAAATGGACAGAGGATTGTAGGAGGCAAGTTTCCCACTTTGTGTGGAGATCATACAGATAAACAAGGGCCAAAATGATTTGCACGCTAAATATTGGAATTGGAGGACTCAGTCTGAATATCTAGCTTATAAATTTTGATAGTTATATATAAAAACACTTGTAGATAAGTATATGCATAAATGAGTCTATACACACATTGCTTTGCAGCCAGCCAACAGATAAAGAAGCAATGACATTTTAAAACAGTAAGCTCACCCATGCCAACCCTTGATTACCAATGCCTTCCCTGATGAAAAGGACTAGGACGCCTTGGTGAATGCACTAGTCTAGCACTGAAACAGGAAACACATAAGATGTGCCTGAAGTATCTTACAGTGTCAAGAAGTAAGGAAGTGCTGGAAACAAATAAATGAAAGTTCCACTGACTGGGTTTTGTAAAGGGGCCATGACATAGTGCGTGAATTGAAAGAGCTCCCAATGGCTGGAAAATCATGAACACAAAGTAAATAAAGTGTTGGATTAAAGCTCAAAGTATAAAGTAAATATTCTTAGGCCCATAGTGATATAAATAAATGGATGAATAAATAAATAAGTGGAGGACAGTAGATAATTCTTCCATACACACTTCCAAATAATCTACGTTGCTACTATACCCCCAAGTGACCTGGTTTCCTGTACTTTTTGGGTACATTTTAATAAACAATGTTTTAAATGTTACTGCTTATGTCTGAAGTTTTGTGTTTGTGTTTCTGTCCCTCTGGGTCACTGGTCTTATATTTCTGATTCTTTTTTCATTTTATGTCTTTCAGAGTTATATATACACCAACTTTTGGAGACTGTTGTTGCATCTGATGCTGTTCATCTCCATTCCTTTAATGCTACCATCCTGTGAGTTTTGTCTGAATGTTCCTCTTCCCTCTGTGCTCTTCATTGTAACATTGGTGGACATTTGCATTACTGTGCCAAAAGTAATATATGTAAGAGTTTTTTGGTTGTGTGTTCTTTAGAATGAAATAGTTGGACTATATTTACTAAGTCTGCAAGCAAATTTCCTAGGTAATGCCAAAAGATTTTTTAAGCACTTGAACCAGTTCATTGTATCTTCAGAAGTGTCTGGGAGATGCTGGTGCTCCATAGCTTTCTCATGTCTGACGCTTTCAAATTGTTAGACAATGGTATTGTATTATGGTCTTGAATATGTGTACTTCATCTGTGGAATTAAATTAAATGTGGAATCATTTCCACACAAATCACATTTTTGTGGCTCAATCATCTCTATTTGATTTAATTTAATTTAATTTTTGCTTTTTGGGTCACACCCGGTGATGCTCAGGGGTTACTCCTGGCTCTGTGCTCAGGAATTACTCCTGGAGGTGCTCGGGGGACCATATGGGATGCTGGGAATCGAACCTGGGTTGGCTGCATGCAAGGCAAATGCCCTATCTGCTGTGAATCATCTCTATTTTAAAGAAAATAACTATTCATATGTTTTGTCATTTCTCTCTTGCTTTTTATTTTTAGGAGTTTATAATTTTCCTGAGATTCTAATTTTTTGTGGGTCATGGATATAGTAGATATACCCATAACTTTTCATAACTTGTGTGCTGGCTTAGTTACCTAACTATAAAGGTGGTTCAGGAAAATTAATTTTCAGTAAGTTATCACAAAATTTCCTTGTAATAGCTATTCAGGGGCTGGAGCGATAGCACAGCGGTAGGGCATTAGCCTTTCAGGGGGCCAACCCATATTTGATTCCTGCGCCTCTCTCGGAGAGCCCAGCAAGCTAACGAGAGTATCGAGCCGGCACGGCAAAGACTGGCAAGCTACCCATGGCGTATTGGATATGCCAAAAACAGTAACAATAAGTCTCTCAATGAGAGACATTACTGGTGCCCGCTCGAACAAATCGATGAGCAATGGGATGACAGTGACAGCGACAGCTATTCATATCAAGAACTTCAAACACTATATAAAAGATTGGTCTGATAATAATTTTATGTAAATAAAATCATAGAATATTTATTTTCTGCCTGACTTCTTTCATTTATAATTATGTCCATGTAGTGTTTCCATGGGATTACATATTATCACAGGTTATTAATAGCCATTGTGTGAATGTTTCATAGTTTTCTAGCAAATAATAGTGTTGATAGGGTATTGTGTTTCTCATTTACAGCTAATATAAATTATACTGCCATTAGGACTTTTATTCTTGCTTTTAGGTAGTACCAAAAGTAAGTATACGATCCAATGTGTGGCTAGATCATATCTAGGATAAAATTACAAGATCACAATTAACTTTTTATTTTCTAAAGGCAAACTGTCAAGAGTTTTACATACTATATATATTTAACAATGTCTTCTATAATGCAAGCTCTATAGTTTCAAAGCTTTTCAGCAATTGCCATTATCAAATTTCTTCTAGAGTCTTAAATTTCTATCTCCTTTATGTCTAATGTCATTAACACTATTACTTAGCTTTAGAAGTCACAAAAAAGGTTTATTTTTGTAAAGTGCCTATTCAATCTTCCACACATTTTTCCATTTGTCTATCTGTCATTTTATTGACTTGGATAAATATTTATGCTTTTCAGATATGAGGCTTTATCGATTGTAGTACACAAATATCTTCTCCAAGGCCTGGAGAGATAGAACAATGAGTAAGGCACTTGCTTTGCAGTAGAAAGACCCAAGTTCAGATCTTCAACAGCCCATGTGATCCTCTGAGCCCCAGCAGAAGTGATCCCTGTGTGCAGAGCTAGGAGTGAGCTCTGAGGATTGCTGGTGTGGCCCAAAATTAAAAATAAATGTAAACCATCTAAAAACAACTCTTTTTCCAATCTGTACTTGGACTTTTGTAAACTCCTTTAGTGACTTTTTTATTAACAAGTATTCCTAATTTCATGTAATCCAACATAGAAAAGTATTTTTCTCTTACTGTCAATATATTTTGTTTAAGAATTCTTTGCCTTGGGGTGGCAGGAGGGAAACTGGGGACATTGGTGGTGGGAAATGTGCACTGGTGGAGGGATGGGTGTTTGATCATTGCATGACTGAAACTCAATCATGAAAGCTTTCTAACTATCTCATGATAATTCAATAAAAACAACTTTTAAAAAGTCACTTGCCTTATGATGCAACTTCTGGCAGATATCTCTCTGGACTTAGTTACTAAAATACTAAAATACAAAAACCCAAAACCGAGAGGCCGCTAAGTGTGGTCACTCGACCTCATACCTCTTCATTCTCAGCAATGGAAAACAAATTATCTAATGCTTCCTTTTCAGCAGGTCTGACTTTAGGGAAGAGAATCTCCAAACAATAATAGTGAGTTTTGATGAAATATTGAATGCAATCAAAGTGAAAGTAAAGTGAAATTTATTAGCTACACAGGCGGGGGGGGCTAAGGATGAGGGGGGCTAGGGGCGTGGGGGTGCGGGGTGGAGCTATACTGGGATTCTTGGTGGTGGAATATGTGCACTGGTGAAGGGATGGGTGTTCGAGCATTGTATAACTGAGACTTAAACCTGAAAACTTTGTAACTTTCCACATGGTGACTCAATAAAAAATTTTAAAAAAATAAAAATAAATAAATAAATAAAATAAAATAAAAAGTCACTTTCCTTGGGGGCAAAGAGACAGCACAGCAGCCCTTAGTTTTATCTTTGGGACAATATAAATTCCCTGAGCACTGTGCTCAGGAATAATGCCTGAGCAGAGAGCCAGGAATAGGCCTAAAGTTAAAGGGGTGAGGGAGAATTCTTTCCTACTACAGGATCACAAAGATTTCTCCTATGTTATTTTCTTAAGAAATTTATATCTATCCAGTGACTCCTGAAATTGAATTCTGGTGCATAGTGGATAATAGGTCTCATTAATTTTTTCTGCATAGATATACAATTGACCCAAAAACATTCCTTAAAATGACCAGTTTTCCTCTGTTTTCAATGCAAGTTTGTCATAAATTAGGTATTTATGTAATTGTTCTGGATCTGGACTTCACATCCTGATCTGTTAATACACTTGCCCATTCTTCATTCATTGAAGCTCTCTTAGTTATAACTTTATGTCTTGTTCTATAGCAGTGAAAATTCTCTCAACTTAATATTCCCTTGCTTCAACAAAATATTTCATGTTTTTGTCTTTTCACATTAAAGTCAGATTAAAATGGCCAGTTTTCAGTGATTATCATGTTGCAATATATTTTGTTTAAGAATTTTAGAATTTAAGAATTCTAAAGTCTAATGTTCATTGATTTAAAGAAGGCCTTTGATTCTGTTGCCACTGAAGCGGTCATCAAAGCTCTAGCCAAACAGGGCGTTCAAACTCAATATAACAGGATCCTCTGTGAGCTGTATTACGGATTCACCACCAGGATCTCACCACTCTACAAGGACACTTCCACCGACACAAAGAGAGGGGTTCGGCAGGACAATACCATTTCACTGAAACTCTTCAGTGCCGCCCTCAAGAATGTTATGTGATGACTGGAATGGGAGTGAATATAGACAGTCAGCAACTACACCACTTCTGCTTCACTGATGACATTGTTCTAATAACACCAAACATAAGCCAAGTGGCAGGAATGCTGTCCGACTTTGTGAGTGTGAAAAGGTCGGACTGCAGCTGAATCTCACGAAGACAATGTTCATGAGAAACAGACTAGTTCCTGATACTCCATTTGCCCTCAATGGAATGAACATCTCCAAGTGCAGTAATTATGTGCACCTAGGTCGAGATTTCAACACAACAAATGACCTGGCACCTGAGCTGCGCAGGAGGAAGAGAGTGGCGTGGAACGCCTTCAAGAGCGTCAAAGAAGTTGTTAAGAGGATGAAGAACCTCTGGTTCCAGGCACATCTTTTCTACTCCACCATTCTTCCTGCACTAACATACGCCTCAGAGACCTGGGCCCTACAAAAATATGATGAGAACACTATTTGGGTCACCCAAAGAGGACTTGAAAGAGCTATGCTTGGAATATCACATTTCACTCAAGTGAGAGAAAGAATCAGAGTTCTGACCAAATGTCAGCAATCAAGAATCAGGGACGCTGTCTCGTTTGCCAAGGCATCAAAAATCAGATGGGCCCAACACAAAATGCAACTTAGAGACGACCACTGGACTAGAGCTGTTACTGACTAGATCCCACAGGATGTCAAAAGAACTCGTGGTGCCCACCTACGAGATGATCAGACTTCTTCGTCAAGACCCTGAATGAATGGTTTGAGGCTCTTCGTGTTCCTGGAATGAGCAGATGCCATTGGAATACACTAGCACATGACAGAGACGAATGGAGATGTTATTGGCGCCCACTCGAGCAATGGGGATGACAAGTGACAAGTGATCATGTTGCAATGTCAGTAAATATTGTGTTTAATCTATAAATGAATTTTGAGATATAAATCTCTATTTTGTAAATTTTCTAATGGGAAAATGGTGAATATCTATTTATTTGGGTTTTTTTGATACTGTTTTGTAATTTTCTATGTAGGGGTCCAGCACAGTTCTATTAAAGTTATTACTACTTGATGACACGGCAGAGCATGGCAAGCTACCTGCGGCGTAGTCAATGTGCCAAAAACAATAACAATAGTGGGCCTCATCCCCCTGACCCTCAACATGACAGGGAAGAATGAGACATTACTGGTGCCTGCTCGAGCAAATTGATGAGCAATGGGATGACAGTGATACAGTGATACTACTTGATGCAATTATCAGTGTTATATTTTGCATTTTTCTATAAAAATATCATGTTCTATTAAGTCCTAATTCACCCTTATCATTGTATAGTTCCACAAATTTGAACAAATACACAGTTACTAGAGTCAAAATACACAGTAAGGCCATCAATCAAAAAAATTGTTCTCTGGCAGTCAACCTTTCCCACCATCCCCGTCCCCTGGAAACCAGTAATCTTTCAATAGTTGTCATCTTCCTTTTCTCTTCCTTTGGCTAAAATTGTTCTTTATTTTAAAAAATCTTAGATTTAAGATTTTTATTTTAAAACAAGAATCTGAACTATAAATCCCTCTAAAGCCTATGATAGCTCATCCTGCAATTTTAATTTTATTTTTTAATTGAGATTTTGTGATTTATAATAGTGCTAACACCTCTCATGCACTTAATTCCAACACCACACCTATCACCAGTGTACACACCTCCCTCCCCAAGGACCCTCAAACTCCTCTTTTTCAACCCTTCTCATCACTCACTCAACCGTGCGACTCAGTTCCCACCGTGTTGCCTTTGGCTCTTCGTTGCTACATTGCTGGGTATCTTTACGTCTCACGTATGAGATCATTCTGTATCTGCCCCATTTTTTCTGACTGGCTTCACTCAGCATGACATTCTCAAGTTCTATCCATGTTGTGGCACTTAGCACGATTTTGTTTTTTTATTGGAGGTGCATAGTATTCTATTGTGTATATAGACCACAACTTCTTGATCCATTCATCTCTATTTGAATTTTTTTTTTTAGGACTGGAGCGATAGCACAGTGGGTAGGGCATATGCCTTACACATGGCCGACATGGGTTCAGTTCTTCCGTCCCTCTCAGAGAACCCAGCAAGCTACTGAGAGTATCCCACCCACGTGGCAGAGCCTGGCAAGCTACCTGTGTCGTATTCAATATGCCAAAAACAGTAACAAGTCTCACAATGGAGACATTACTGGTGCCCACTGGAGCAAATTGATGAACAAATTGATGACAGTGCTACAGTGCTACAGTGGGGGCTGGGGGATGCACTCCCTGCTGTGTTCAGGGGTTACTCCTGGCTCTGTGTTCAGGGGTAACTCCTGCACTCAGGTAATCAGTAATCATATATGGTGCCAAGGATCAAACTGGGGTGGGCTGCATACAATATAAGCACCTTAACCCTGTATATTACCTCTTTCATAACTCTAATGCATTTTCTCAATCATTCTAACATATAAATAAATATTTAAATTTCTTAAAAGAACTAAACAGTTTTATAAGGTTTCTCTGTTTCTTTCCATAATTTATAACATTAGTTTCTGTTCTTATCCTTATTATTCTCTTCCTTCTACTTGCTTTAATTTCACTTTCCTCTTCTTTTTTAAGTTTCTCAAGGTTGGAACTTTGATTTATGATGTCAGACTTTTTTCCTTTTCTAGTGGAAGCATCAATCCTATAAATTTCTGTCAGCACTGATATATTCCACATATTTTCATATGCTATATTTTTGTTTGCATTCATCATTCAGTTCTACTCTGTTTCATTCCTTTGAGAATTCTTTGTAATTCAAGGATTATCTAAATGCATGTTTTTTTTTAATTCCCACATATTTCAGAGATTATCCTCTTTTCCTGATTTCTATCTTGATTCCATAATACTCTGGATGATTTCAATTCTTTAAAATTTTTATGTTCATTTCAGTCTAGAATATATCCTATCCTAGTCATTTGAAAAGTAATGTACTTTCTGCTGCTTTTAACTATGCTCTTATTTCTTTGTGTAACCACTAGGTCTCGCTGGTTAATTGTACCAGTCACCTTTATTTCCTTAATTTTCTCTCTGTGGGTCTATTAGTTGATAAGATGTGAGGTTGAGGTTTCCATCCATGATAGTTTTATCATTTCCCCATTTAACTTTGTCAATTTTAACTTCATGTACCTTCAGGCTCTACTGCTTTTTGTATATCCACTTAGAATTTAATGTCTTCCTGGTATATTGGTTCTTTTATCTTTACATTATGCCTTTCTGATTTTAGCTATTCCTTTAATCTGGAGCCTACATTATTGGATATTATTAGGATATTTTGCCCTTTTATTGATATCTTCATTTTTTTTATCCTTCTACGTTCAACACAACTGTATCATTAGATTTTAAGTGAGTTTCTCATTACAGCACACAGTTGGGTTGTGGTTGTTTTCATCCACTCTGCCCATTCTCTCTACCTTTTAGCTTTAATTGCTCCAAACAGCAGGATCTGAGGCCACTCTTTGCGGTGGAATGTTGAATGTCCCCAAAGGGGCCGCATGGAGTTCTCAGGAAATGCCAGGGCTACCTTGTGCTGATTGGTGTCATTTATAACCCGGCACAAAATGCAATTTAACACTCTCCATCTGCTCTGGGTTTGAAACTGCTGGCCTGAAACATCGCTGCAGCAAATTCCTCTCTCAGCCGGGGCCCCTTCCTGCCCATGAGCTGCTCTCCCAGGGACTTTTTCTAATTCCACCAGTGAAATTCACCTTTTCCCCCTTTATTTTCCCTGGGAATGGAGCCTGGGATGTATCAACTCAGATTTCATCCTAAATCTGGAACTCATTTTAAACAAGCTCTGTGCTAGTTAACCCTTGAGTGCTTGCTCAAAGGCGTGCTGATGCAGGACTAACGCCCCCCACCCCTTACCCTCCACCACCATCCCCCAGTAAGCAGATCTGTGCAGACTGAGAAAGTACCAAAGAAAAGGGGACTCACCCTAATTGCACTGACCTTCATGTAGGCCCATGGAAGGGAGGCCCAAGACCCTGAAAGCTTTTTTGACAACTCATGCGGGGACCATCTCTCCCTCCTCCGAAGTCTATCAGGATTCAGTTAAACCCTTATTTCAATGCCTAAAAAAAACAAGAATAAATCATTGAAAATCCTCTGGGTTCATAGCATCCTACTCAATGTCCAGTTTGTGGAGGGGAGAATATGGATAAAGCCATTGGCAGTAAGAATCCTTGGGTCGCTCAGCCTCTCACCCTTCTGGTGTTCGAGCGATTGGAGGTTACATGTGCTTTCAGGCGGTACATTGTGTGGGTGAGGCTTGTCATTGTTCTTTTATAGCTACCAGGGTCCATATGATGGAATCATGCAGAAGAAGATAAGCATGGTTTGGGTGTTAGGAGTGATTTGCAGAAAATCAGACTCCATCAGAGCAACAGATGGTCGTGTAAGATGGCCTTATAAAGTCATTTGCTCCAGCTCCTGACTCAGGGCAGGCTGGCACTCCTCGTGGCCTGAGGTGGAGACCAGATGGAAGGCCAGACACAGGTATAAACTATGCGACCATGGGGATTGTTTTCTTGCTGCCATCAGCACTGTCTTAAAGGTTGTCTGCCCTAGTTCCCCAAAGAAACTAGAGCTATGAAAACTAACTGGATATATAATCAGACAATACATGCCCCAGTGTGGCTAACACATGGGCAGAACTTATTAGCACAGGAACATCCGGGAGAGCCTGGATACAGTGAGCTGATCTCCAAGCTATTCATCTAGTTTGGCACAAGCCCAAACTAGGTGCACAGTCAATGTCAAAACAGGAGCAGACCAAAAGTAGATAATGGACCAAACATGATAATCTCTCAGTGTCTGTGAGCAAGCCATAATGCCCAAATGTAGAGAGAGAGTCCCATACTGTCCCATACAGAATATTGTCTGCCATGGAGACAGGGGGAGGGTGGGAAAGGGAGGGTATATCGAGGATATTGGTGGTGGAGAATGTGCACTGGTGGAGGAATGGGTGTTTGATCATTGTGTGATTGTAACCCAAACATGAAAGCTTGTAACTATCTCTCGGTGATTCAATAAAAAAAAAAAAAACAAGAGTAGACCATCTTTCTAGTCTTAAAAGCAAGAGAGACAAATCAAATGTATGTAGGTGCATTTGATTATAAAGAATGAAATAAAATTTCTATTCTTTTGTATTTAAGCTACACAAGAAAGGGTTCCATGTAGCAAAAATTAGTATATTTAACATCAGTGGATCATTCAACCATTCAACTTACTTATTACAAAAGTTTTTTATGCTTTCTGGGACAAAATTCCAGTGCTCCGAATGTGGTCATCTGGTCGTGTCCCTCAGTCACAGCATCTTCTCTGTGAGCCTTTGACAAGTTCTGGATATGTGTTTGCTTAGAAGCATGTTAGAAGGGCCAAGCACAGGAGGACTCTCATTGTGCATCAACTGGCCCAGAAATCTATCCCACTAGCTATCCCACAACAAAAAATCTGCCTAACTCATGGTCCCTAGAGACCCTGGCCGTGAAGACTGAGGTGAGATGCCTTGTCTGCATTTAGATCCCCAGCCTCCCATATAGTCCCCTGAGCACTGCCAAGAATGATTCCTGAGTAGATCCTGAGCCAGGAATTACCCCTGAGAATTGCCAAGTATCACCAAAAACTACAGAAAAACAATTTCAATTGCTAAAGCCTTCAAAGTTTTGCACAGCAAAAGACACTCAGGCTAAAATTAAAAGATACCCAACTGCTTTGGAGAAGATATTTTCACACAATACATCGATTAAAAAACTAATATACAAAACACTCAAGCCCCAACAACAAAATTACAACATCCAAAAAAGGTGGAGAATAAAGATGAATAGACACTTTATTGAAGAAAATATATTGTTGGCCAATAGGCATATGAAAAAGTGCTCATGATCAGTTAGAATCAGAGAAACACAAATCAAACCAACAATGAGATATCAACTCACACCAGTGAGAATGGCATATATGTGTATATATGTATATATGTGCATATATATACATATATATCAAAAAACCTTAAAACAATTACTTTTCAAGTGTGGCAAAAAAGGATATCTCATATACTGCCACTTTGTCCAGTCTGTATGAAAAACAATGTGGAGTTTCTCAAAAAGGTAAAAATGGAGCTTCCATTGGACCCAGGTATCCCACATCTAGGTATCTGCCTCCAAAATACAAAACCATCAATTAAAAAAAAGTTATATGTACACCTATGTGCACAGCAGGAAGGGCCTTGCATGAGGCCAACCTGGGTTCGATTCCTCCATCCCTCTCAAGAGCCCGGCAAGCTACTGAGAGTATCCAGCCCACACTAGCAGAGCCTGGCAAGCTACTCGAGATATATTCATTATGCCAAAAACAGTAACAATAAATCTCACAATGGAGACATTACTGGTGCCCGCTCAAGCAAATTGACGAACAACTGGACAACAGTGCTACGGTGCTATGTTCATTGCAGGACTTAACAATAGCCAGGAAATGAAAGCAACTCAAATGTCCAACTATAGATGAATGGATCATAAAGTTGTAACTTATATACACCATGAAATATTATGCAGCAATATGGGGAAAATATAGTCATTCAGTTCTTGACAACTTGGATGGCATTGGAGGGTCTTGTGCTGAGTGAAATAAGCCAGAGACAGACAAATACAGGATGTTGTATACTCATCTGTGGTATATAGAAAAATAAACCAAAGAACTCTTCATGATCACTCATAAAAGCCTAACTAATGGGGCCAGAGCAATAGTGTAGCAGGTAAGACACTTGCTTTGCAAGCGACTGACCCACGTTTGATTCTTGGTACCCCAGATGGTCCCCCAGTCACCACCAGGTGTGATCCCTGAGCACAGAGACAAGAGTAAGGCATGAGCACCTCCAGGTGTGGCCCAGGAAAAAACAAGAAAAAAGGAAAAACTAAATCATTTTATTAGAAAATAAGGAAAAGGTTTAAATAGAGTTTCACTGAGGAAGAGAAAGATAACACGCATATTAGCTCGCCTACTAGAACAGTTTGAATCAAATCAGAAATAACCACAAAGACTAGAAAGATAGAATGGGGAGACGTTGGCTCTCCTGCATGCTACCGGCGAATATAAAATGGTACAACTGCTCTGGAAAATAGGGTGGCAGTTTGTTAAAAATCTCAACTCACCACCCAAGCCAGTAATTCCACGAGAATCCCATGATCTCCAGAGAAACACAAATGAATCTCCACACTGAAGCCTCTCCCCGAATGCTGATGGCAGCTTTGTTTGTACTAGCTGAGAACTGAAAACAACCTCGGCAGCTGGAGGTTAAACATTAGTGGTATGTCCATTCCATGGATTCTCCAGAGTTAAAAGAAATGAACTAGGGATGAACTGGAGTGTGTGATCTTTGGCTCAGCACAGCGCACTGCCACGGAGGCAGGATGCTGGGACAGGCAGGGGCTGGTCGGGAGCAAAACTGGGGACATTGGTGGCAGGGAACGTGCACTGATGAAGGGATGGGTGTTGGAACATTCATGAACAACTTTGTAACTGTACCTCACAGTGATTCGATAAAAAAAAAAATTAAGAATCTTGAGGAGATTCTTTAGGATAAAATTGAATAAAATAAAAGGATAAAATTGTGAAGAGGGGGAAATACACTAATGTTATGTGTCAGGGTGCTGTGTGGGCCAAGGTGGGTGTGACTTTCAGGTAGAGTGACAGAATGGCACCAGAGCGGATGCTTGAGCCATGCATTTTGACTGTGAACTGAGCTACAACCTCGTGCAGCCCGGGAAGGGATTTTTTTCCCTCTCCACCCCATTTTTCTGAGTGAAAATGGTGGCAGCGGCAGCAGCCACGCGGTGAGAGCCACCCTCTAAGACCCCTCCACCAGGAGGTAGGACTTTCTTTAGTGACGTAGCCTGTAGGTGGTCCTGGGAGGGGGGGTGTTCCCGGCGCGCCTTCCGCCCAGAGATGAACCGAGAGCCGCGGCACGAGAAGCAGAGCCTCCGCGCCTATTGACTGTGATCCTGAGGTCTCCTAACCCATTTTGGCACCAGAGCGGATTCTTGCAGCCATCCATTTTGACTGTGAACTGAGCTAAAATATTAGAAACCCAAAACCGCGCGGCTATCACGGCTGCACGGACTCAAAGTCTTCACTCTTACCAATGAAGAGAAATTATTAGATGATGCCTATTCAGCAGGCCTGATTGTTGGGGAAAATTTCCAATCAATAATAGTGAGTTCTGTATGGAAATATGAAATGTACTCAATATATATAGGGAATAATGGGAATATCATTAGCTACTTAGATGGGGGGTGGGGTGGGAGGGGGGTGTATTGGGGTTCTTGGTGGTGGAACGGGTGCACTGGTGAAGGGATGGTGGTTTAATCAGTATTTGACTGTGACTTAAACCTGAAAGCTTTGTATTTTTTTTCTTGTTTTCACGGTGGTTCAATAAAATATTTCTTTAAGAAAAAAAAATTAAAAAAATTAAAAAAAAAAAAGAGTGACAGAATGGCTCATGTTCCCAGTGTGGTAGTGGAGGAATCTATACATGTGACATAATGAAGCCCCGTTGCACAATGTGCATGATCACACGTGTGTGTGCAAACAGCGTCTCTGGGGGACACTGCTCTTACTTCATAAAGCATTGCCTTTGAGGGAATGGAGTGGAGAGCGCCTAAGGCATTTCCATCATCACATCTCGTAAAACTGAAAATTTAAGTTAGAAAAGTATCTTTTTATTTCATGAGTTTCATTGACACGAATATTATTCTTTCCAAAAAATGATGATACCCAGACATGGCTGCATATGGTCCTCAAAGCAAAATAAATAAATAAAATTTTTTATTTAAAATAAAGAATAAAAATACAAACTAGGTTTCTGATATTTTATAACTTGTCAAAGACAAGAAGCTTTGAGTTTGGAGACAATCCGACTGATTTTTCCCATTATTTGCTGGAATTATTTTGCTAAGATTATTGCTTTAATCAGCGCTGACTTGTCCAGACCTCTCTGAATTTGTTTATTGTGTCTGCGAATCTCAAGCACCAAGGCCCGGCCCAGAAGCGCTGTTTCCTCACCAGGTTGTTGAACGAGGCTGAATATGGGGTGCCACATCCCCTGATCTGACACACATTTCAGAACAGAGAATGTGGTGGGGGGCTGCCTGTAAGGATTTTCTGGCGAAACCCAGCTTACAGCATGAAATGAGCCTGGAATTAGAAAGAGGTGTGATGCATCAGCAAGAGTCTTAGGCAGTGTCAGATCTCATTGTCTGCCGCAGTGAGAAGACAGTTCTGAGATTTCTCTCCCCTGAAAGGTGTCCAGGTGAGTGAAGGCTGGGCTTGAGGCATGGAAGCTAGTATGGGCAGGTGTCATCCTCTACATAAAGAATCAGACTTTCTTTTTTTTTTTTAACTTTTTTAAAAATTTATTTATTTTTGATTAGTGAATCACCGTGCGGGTACAGTTACAGATTTATACACTTTTGTGCTTATGCTTCCCTCATACAAAGTTCGGGAACCCATCCCTTCACCAGTGCCCATTCTCCACCACCAGTAAACCCAGCATCCCTCCCACCCTCCCCAATCCCATCTCCCCCCACCCCACCCTGCCACTGTGGCAGGGCATTCCCTTCTGTTCTCTCTCTCTAATTAGCTGTTGTGGTTTGCAGTAAAGGTGTTGAGTGGCCACTGTGCTCAGTCTCTAGCCCTCATTCAGCCCGCAACTCCCTTCCCCCACATGGCCTTCGACTGCATTATAGTTGGTGATCCCTTCTCTGAGTTGCCCTTTCCCCAGAATGTGAGGTCAGCCTCCAAGCCATGGAGTCAACCTCCTGGTTCTTATTTCTACAATTCTTGGGTGTTAGTCTCCCACTCTGTTATTCTATATACCATAGATGTGTGCAATCTTTCTATGTCTGTCTCTCTCTTTCTGACTTATTTCACTCAGCATGAAACTTTTCATGCCGAACCACTTAAATACAAAATTCATGACCTCCTTTTTTCTAACAGCTGCATAGTATTCCATTGTATATATGTACCAAAGTTTCCTCAGCCAGTCATCCGTTCTATGGCATTCGAGTTTTTTCCAGATTCTGGCTATTGTAAACAGTGCTGCGATGAACATACATGTGCAGATGTCATTTCGATTATACTTTTTTGCCTCTCTGGGATATATTCCCAGCAGTGGTATTGCTGGGTCAAATGGGAGCTCAATATCTAATTTTTTGAGAATCGTCCATATTGTTTTCCAGAAGGGCTGAACCAGTCAGCATTCCCACCAGCAGTGTAGAAGGGCCCCTTTCTCCCCACATCCTCTCCAACAGCGGTGGCTTTTGTTCTTTTGGATGTGTGCTAGTCTCTGTGGTGTGAGGTGGTATCTCGTGGTTGTTTTGATGTGCATCTCCCTGATGATTAGTGATGTAGAGCACTTTTTCATGTGCCTTTTGGCCATTCGTATTTCTTCCTTGGTAAAGTTTCTGTTCACTTCTTTGGCCCATTTTCTGATGGGGTTGGATGTTTTCTTCTTGTAGAGTTCAACCAGTGCTTTATATACCATTGATATCAACCCCTTATCTGATGGGTATTGTGTAAATATCCTTTCCCATTCTGTGGATAGTCTTTGTAAGAATCAGACTTTCTTTTCTATGGGTTGTCCTTTTTTTATTTATTCATAAACATTTCTATTGTAATCTTTAACTTATCAATACAGACACTTAAGCAGTATCTACAATATAATAGTTTCTGATATATTACCAAGATTCCCTTTCTTAGAATAAAACACTGTACTTTTCCAGGCCTATTCAGATTTTCCCATTTAAATTTTCTTAATCCTCTTCACTCTTACTAAATTTTACATTTGTTAATTTTACCTGTTTTATGTAAACTCTAAAATATATGCGCACAGATTTTTTTTAAGGTTTTATTTATGACAGGGAAGACATTATAATTATCCCAATGAGATCCAAGTGCAAAATAAAATTTAATGTACTATATTTTGGATGCCAGAGTTGAAAACTTATTTATGTAAATGAGAATAGGTATCAGATTATATTGTATTAAGTGATTTGAATTCCTTTATTTACATAGGTTAAAATCAAATAACAGCGAATCATCACAAATTGACTTTTATTAATTTATTTTCTGATAATTCCACTTACCATTTCTTTAACTTTCATTGGAACATGCAATAGGAAATATACTTTCTATGTGTCTACCAAGGGGGACATTGGTGGAAGGATTTGAGGTGGGGCTGGTGTTGCGATTGGTGTTGGAACATGTAACCTTGAAACAACTTTCTCATGAACAACTTTGTAAATCATGGTGCCTTAATAAAAATAAAGGGGAAAAAAATCTCACCATCTACCTGCCCACCAGTGTTAAGGCTCAAGGCTACTTGTGCGAGGGGTCTTCAGATCTCGGCTCCTGTGAGTCAGGTTACACCTCCACACTCCTGGGCCTGCAGCGCTATGACCTCAGATGGCAGAACAGGCTTAACTTTCATAGCAAAGTGAGGGACAGAAACCTGCTTCTGCAACTACTGTGCATCAGAGAACAGAACAGGGGCTGGAGCGATAGTACAGCAGTAGGGCGTTTGCCTTGCACATGGCCGACCTGGGTTCGATTCCCAGCATCCCCCAGCATCCCATATGGTCCCCTGAGCACTGCCAGGAGTAATTCCTGAGTGCAGAGTCAGTGTGACCCAAAAAAAAGCAAAGAGAACAGACAGAGAGCAGGAAATTACGTTCTGTTTTCTGCATGTTCATATATTGTCTAATACCGAGCATCAAACACAGGAGATAAAAACTTCCAGAAGGAACTGGGTGTCTGTCCACCTTGCGCAGTGCTTGCCCACAAGCTGTATGTGTGGGATCCTGACCCCCACAGTCCCAGAGAAGCCGTTCATGGTGATGTGCAGACGAAGGCAGGAGTGACCAGCTCAGCTGCGTCCTGTCCTGCCCCACCCCATGCCCGTCCTGCTGGAGATGGGTGGTGACAGAACCAAATCCCATTTGCAGGGCCCGGTCGCCTCCTAGTCTGAGCTATGGTGTGACAGGACGGGGAGTTGACTGCAGTCTATGGGTCTTTGCCCAAGAGTATTTTGTATTTCCCAGCAGTGGTTTCTGGTGGCTGCGACTGCCCGGAGAGACACATCCATTTCACTGCTGTCACAAGTCTGAGTTCCCAGGCACGTCCAAGATGACTTTTTCATGTTTAGATTTTAATCCCTGCGTGGGAATATGGAGTGGAGAGCTTGCGAGGAACCCCTGACCTGTAATTACAGAGAGCAAGCGAGGAAATGTTTCCATTAATACTGCTCCCGATAAACCACCTACTCTACTAAACAAACATGAACTGGCAAAGGCCGAGGTGGGTTGGAGGTCGTGTTTGGAGTCCTCCCACACGAAATCCCAGGATCCTGGGCACAGGGAAGTCTTGCTTCCACCACCCTCCAACCGCCTAGGGTAACTTCTAAGTGCTAGGACTCCAAGTATTACAGATTCATCTTGGCTGAGTTTTTGCTCCATTGAAATCTAGTTCCAGACTCCTTCTGCCTGTACATCAAAGGGATCTTGGCTGCCCAACTCTGCTTCCGAACCAGAGCTCAAGAAAGTGTTTACTAAAGAAGGAAAGTGATGCAGGAGGCAGCTGTGTAAGGACCCCAGCTGTCCCCTGGGGTTCACGCTTGGCCATCTGTGTCTCCTCTCAGGACTAATCTCTCCAGTTCTCAGAGAAGCAGCCCATTAACTCAGACAGCTGGGAAAATGATGGAAACAGTCTTTTTTTAAACGTTCTTATTAGGCAGTGTTTATATTTGAGGATCCGGGGGACTTTCGAACGATGACCCTTTACCAGCCTTCCCGAGCCCAGGAGCCTGGCTGCTGGGAGCGATGGGTGGGAATCTCTACATCTTATTTTGGGACCCCAGCGGGTCCCTGAGACCCAGCTACAAGGTTCTGTCATTTGTAATTGACAAGTAATGATTGGTAAGGTTTTCTTGCCATGCAATTTCTCTGAAAAATTACATCTATTCCTGTCTGCTCCACCCCACAGGGTCTAGAAGCCTCCGAAGTCTCCCTTGTCCTGGGAAGTCTGTATCACTTCCAGGAGGTTCATTCCGAGGTCTCTCCTCCCACCCCCCACCCCATACTTCCCTCCAGTCATCTATTCTCTCCTAGTTTGAATCAATAGCTCCAGTGTGATTCCCAGAGATTCTGAGTTCTGTGTGTGTGTGTGTGTGTGTGTGTGTGTGTGTGTGTCTGTCTGTCTGTCTCTGTGTGTCTCTGTCTCTCTCTTTCTCTCAAAACTATATGCACAACAGGATGTCAGGTCATAGGGACTCTTATTGAGTCTGAAAAATTTCTAAGAAAAACCCTAGTCTTTTTTCAGAGAAAATAAATTTCACCAAAAAGTTGCGGTGCAATTTAAAAAATATTTATTCTATTATTATTATTGTTATTGTTATTTTTTAAAGAATTTTATTTTATTGAATCATAAAATAATTTGGAAAAAATTTCCCATGTGGAAAATTACAATGCTTTCAGGCTTAAGTCTCAGTTATACAATGCTGAAAAAACCATCCCTTCACCAGTGCCCATATCCCACCACCAAAAAAAAAAAAGCACACCTCCCATCCTGCCCCCTCGAGCCCCCCCGCCATGTAACTGATAAATTTCACTTTACTTTCTATTTACTATGGTTACATTCAATATTTCAACACAAACCTCACTATTATTGTTAGGAGTACCCCACTAGTCAGACCTGTTGTGAAGAGATAAGAGGTCGCGTGGTTTTGGATTTCTGTACTTTAGCAACTAAGTCCAGGGAGATTTCTTCCAGATATTGGATCATTGCAAGCTTGTAAACCCCATCTGTGGTCGTCATAATATGGCGGTCCCCACGCCCTTCACCCCCGGCAAGGGAGAGGCGAGAGAGAGAAATACCTTTCCCTCCTGGGCGGGCATGGGGCCTCGGCTTAGTTCTCAGGCTGGAGACATTCTGCGAGGAGCTGCCCATGCCGAAAAATTTAGCTGGGTCTGGAGTCACGCTCGTGCAGCTGCGGAGAGGCCGCACACACGTGCGGCCCCCGGGATCACATCTTGGCGGCGGGCTCTATTATTATTATTGTTTGAAGGCTACATCTGGCAGTATTGAGGGCTTACTCCTGACTCTGCACTCAGGGCTCATTCCTGGAAGGCTCAAGAGGTCATACAGGGTGCTGGGGATTGAACCCAGGTCAGCTACGTGCAAGGCAAATGCCTCACCCACTGTACTATCGCTCTGGCCCCATGACCCACAATTTTTAAAAAATATTTTCATTTTATAAAGTATCTCACAATATTTGATTACATTTAATATTCAAACACCAACCCCACCCCATTGCACCTTCCCACCACCATATTTCAGATGTTGCCGCCCAAACCCCAACCCCTGCCCCAAAGCAGAACTGAAATAATTTATTTTGTATTGTTTGTTGTGAAAAACCGCTGAAAATGCTACAAAAAAAGTTTCTTTAGAAGAAAGAGTGTAAAGATTGTTGTATTTCACACAGCATGACACACGATTTTTAAAGTGATTGTTTTCAAAGCTTCTCCTGACCTTTCTCTTTTTCTATTTTGGCTTTCATCCAAAGAAATCTACTGATTAGATTGCTTTTAGCATGAAAACATTTGACTCAGAAATAATCGATCTCCTCAACCTATTTTGTGTCGTAACCGAGAATGCCATTCCCCCTGTGTTTAGAGGCTTGAAAGTATGCCTGGTTAGTTTTGAAGCTGGCCTGTTCTTTGTTTCGGAAAGATCATCTATTTTCACGAATTTCAGGAATTTCAGTACACAAAGTGATCTATGCACGTAGAAAGCAGAGACCTGAGTATTTCTGAAGAGATGATTGTTCTTGAAACCATTGAGGGTCGGGGGTGGTTTGGCCTCTTACCTTGGAAGTCTCACATCTGCCACCTTCCTCTTGTCCTCCCTCCGCACCCGGGCAGGGGAGCGCAGGGCACAGGCCAGCTGTTCTAACCAACCCTCATGTCTCTCTGGATCCAGGTGGGACCCTCTGCCGGGCCCTTGATTCCAGGTGATGGCAAACAAGGCAGAGGCCTGTTTTTCTCCAGGTTTCCCCATCCCTGTACAGAGATCAGTGTCCAGAGTCCAGAGCCCAGAGGTAGATCTTGGGCAGAAGGAGGGTGACTTTCCAGTCTGAGGGTTTCCCTGTGTCCCGTTGCTTGGGCGCTGTCTGGGGGCCAGTGGATCGCGTCTGGGCCAGCTTAGTGTAAAATCATGCCCACAACCTAGTGGTCCTACTAAGGTCACAGCAAGGACCTGGTCTGGACAGAGGTGTGTCTGCCAGCCCCACGGGGACGCTGCTCGTACATGTCAGTGGGAACTTCCATGTCCTGAGAACTGGCTCCTCCCAAGTGTTGGAGCGAGAAGAACTGAGACCTCAGTGGATAATGGGAGAATGCAGCATTAAGTTTCAATGATCAGTTAAATAGGACCAGTGGGGGTGTTCTCCTTAGGCTCCCATAACTGGTCCTGAAAAGCTTGCCTTAAAAGTAACCTTTGACCTCAGAGCCGGGCACGCTCCATAACCTTTGAAGTAGTCACTGCCTTAAAGCAATTTGAAGACATCAGATTATTCAAAGAAAGCTGAGGATTTTATTTTTATTTATTTTTTGTTTTCTTTTTGGTTAGGGCTCACGCCTGATTGTGCTCAGGGTTTACTTCTGACTCTGTGCTCAATGATCACACAAAGTAGGCTTGAGGACCATATGGGGTGCTAGGGACCAAAGCTGGGTCAGCCACCTGCAAGGCAAGCGTCCTGTCTGCTATCCTATCTCTCTCACCTCGAACTGAAGATTTTATTTTTTTATAGATTATTTTCCCCCCTTTTTACTGATTCACCATGAGATAGAGTTATAAAGCTTTCATGTTTGAGCTTCGATCATACAGTCATTAAACACCCGTCTCTTCACCAGTGCACATTTTCCACCACCAAAATCCCCAGTATCTCTCCCCCATTCCACCCCTCCCCTGCCTGTGTGGCAGATAATTTCCCCCATACTCTCTCTCTACTTTGATTACATCCAATATTTCTACACCAGTCCCACCACCACTCAAATCTGCCAAAAAGGAAGTGCTAGACAATTTGTTTTGTATTGCTTATTATGGATAAAATATAATGTCATGCAGCCACTCTAGGAATTCTAAAATTTTAACAATTAGGATCTAGAGAGATCGCTGCAGGGAGCTGTTCGGTTCCGAGATTCATGTGTGTGTTTCTGAATCATGGCCGTGTGGGAGCATTAAGTAGCCAGTGGCAATTTGTGGGCATCATCTCAGAGTCCCATCAGGGTGGGGGGGAGGAGAAAGGCCAGCTCCTCCCCTGTCCCGTGAGGCCACCGCCACCCATACCTGGAGCTTTCATTGAGTTCTAGAAGATGGCGGCCACCGGGATTCCTAGGGGGAAGGCGGAGGGATGTCGGGAGGGTCCTGGCAAAAGTGGCCTATTGCAAAATCTGGAGGCAATTATAGATTATTTTTATTTAATTACTGTGAGATAAATCCATACAAAACTGTTCATGATTAGGTTTCAGTCATACAGTATCCCAACACCCATCACTCCACCAGTGTACATTTCCCAGCACCAGTGTCCCCAGGTTCCCTCCCATCACCCCCCTCCCCCCGCCACCGGCCTGTTTCTATGGCAGATACTTTTCTTCTCTGTCTCTGTCTCTGTCTGTCTCTGTCTCTGTCTGTCTGTCTGTCTGTCTGTCTCTCTCTCTCTCTCTCTCTCTCTCTCTCTCTCTCTCTCTCTCTCTCTCTCTCTCTCTCTCTCTCCTTTTCAAACTGAGGATTTTAAACACAAAAGACTGCAACCAATCTCTCTGGGTTCTGTCCTGCCCTTCAGAGGTTTTTGTCTGTGATACAGTTTGTTTAAATGGGTGATGTGCACAGAGATGCAAAATTTTCTGGAGAGATAAAGGAACTATCTGGTTTCGTTGTGAGGAATGATGGGAGTGGAGCATTGGATGTAATATGAAGCATGACCTTTAAGCTGGAGCAATAGCACAGCAATTTGCCACGCATGTAGCTGACCCATGTTCAATCTCTGGCACCATATATTCCCCGAGAACTGCGAGGAGTGGTCCCTGAGCACAGGGTCAGGAATAAGCCCTGAGTACCGCCAGGTGTGGCCCCCCAGAACAAACAAACAAAAATTCTCTGAAACAGAGAGAGTGTCGTACTCTCTAGAACTCTAGCACGAAAGCGCAGAAGGTTTCTTTCCTGTGGGGCGGCGTGGAGGGGGCGTTTCTGAGAATGGGGGGCATTTCTGAGAATGGGGGGCTGGGCTGTGAGACTTTGTCTCGTACCCTTCTTCAGCACTCACCACTTGACAAAGTGAGGGTGGGGGAGCAAGTGGGGTGGCTCTGGAGTGTCAAGCCACAGGGCTTCATTGCAGCAGCACTGATCCATCTTGCTTTCTGCTGACCTCAGGCTTCTGCAGCTGGTGGCTCGGCGGGTGCCCAAAGCAGAGGCATCTCCGACAAGCAGCAAACGGACTATTGGAAGAAGAACGGGGACGAGGGGGAGGCAGTGCCAGCACAGGCACGGTCCAAACGGGAAGGTGTCAGAGGACAGGGTCCAGCAGCAAGTCTGAGCTGGGAGTGTGTCGTTATCACTTCCACATCTCCCAGAGAGTGACTGGGCCACAGTCACCCTCAGGAAACACAGCAGGTATGAGCCAGCGTCCCTGGTTCCTGGAGGTGTGGCCTAAGTCAGCCAGAGACACAGGCTCAGGTTTTGTTTGGGGAAGTGCAGGGGTGGTGGAGAGCTTCGACACCTGAACTCCTGAACTAAGATTTCCACATCTCCCCATGACCTCACACCTGGGTTTCGGGGTCCTCTTCTGCAAGCTGTCGGCCCTTCTTTCCAGAAGGTCTTAGAAACAGGTTAAGAGCTTCAGCAGAAGGGGGGGGGTTCACTGCCTTGACTCAGGAACTCAGGGAGCCCCACTTCTTAGTCTTGCAGCATCACTAATCACAGATGAAGAGTTCTGGATGCCTTGCATAAACCTGCGGACAGAGCCCCCTCGAGACGCCCCCGTCGACTGGGCAGCTCCATTAGCCTCACCCAGAGCCTTGAGAAGAAAGACTCGCCTTAGAAACGCTCTCCTGCTGTCCCCGCCACGGGCGTTTCCTCTGCTGCACTGGCGTCCGGGGACTCAGTGCTGAGTTCTCGGTCTGAGTGCTAGAGGCCTTGAGCCTGGTGGTTCCGACACACAGGGCAGGCACAGCAGGGGCCGCCCCCTGTGCTGGAAGAGCAGGAGTTTCTCCTGAACACAGGAGCCCCAGGGAGGGTCTGGAAAGCACATGTGGGTCAGCCTAGGAGCACGTCCCGGGTAGCTGCCCCATTGGCCTCTCCCTTCTGAATCCTGAAATCCTCTCAGCGGGCGTGTCCTGCTGCAAAGCCTGTGGCAGCAGAGGGTGGAGGAAGACTGGTGAGCCGGCCAGGAGCGATGGCTGGTAGCACAAATTCATGCGACATCGGGTCTGTCTATCAGACCTTACCAAAGGTCTGCAAGCCGACTTTTCATGCCACACGCCTTAAACCTGTACTGTTCAGTTGTTCAACAACTGCTCGATGAGAACGAAAGGAAAAAGTCCTTATGCTTGACATTAAAAACGGTGAGCTTTGAGCAAGGCTGTTGTTAAGATCTGTCTGCCGTGCCACACGGCACAGCCCAGGGCCCTGACTGCCTTGCGGGAGGCCGCCCTTCCAGAAGCACGTGCAGCCTCTGGCATCACGGGTTCCCCTGTCTGGTCCTGGATCTCAGTTCTGTCATGGGTTTCTCTCTTCCTCCTCTGCCAAGCTGTCCTGTCTCCAGCTGTGCACACAGCCCGGGCGGGTCTGTGCTGCACACAACCAGGCTGTTTTCTGGTGAAGGCACCAGGACTGAGCTTGGAGTCCTACTTTCCTCAGTCCCCTGCAGCTTGCAGTTCCACAGTGGGGGAAACGGAGGCTCCATGTGCAGCAAAGCTGATCAGATGACATGCAAGGACATTCACTCCTTGACAGGAAACCACACTGACTGACGTCGATTGCTTCTTTGTCCCAGGTCTTGTCCTGGCTTGACCACTAAGATGGAGTCCAGGGGCTGGAGTGATAGCACAGTGGCTAGTGCCTTTGCCTTGCACGCGGCTGACCCGGGTTGGATTCCCAGCAGCCTGTATGGTCCCCTGAGCACCGCCAGGAGTAATTCCTGACTGCAGAGCCAGGAGCAACGCCTGTGCATTGCCAGGTGTGACTCAAAAAAGAAAAAGAAAAAAAAACATGGAGTCCAGGTTAACAAAGGAAATACGAAGTCTCCGTAAAGAGTAAAAAAATACTGTTTTGAATGTGAACCCTTTCAAAATGGTAGAAAAGTCAGAGAGTGTAGAAAAACTTGGATTATGCAACACAGAGACTCGAGGATCAAGAGATAAGGAAGGCAAAAGGAAAACACAGAGGCTGGGAGGTGGCTCGATGATAGAGCACTAGAAGGTAGACCATAGACCGAACATGAAGGCCACTCACTACCTCAATTGCAAACTACAACACCCAAAAGGAGAGAGAGCAAAAGGGAGTGCCCTGCCACAGAGGCAGGGTGGGGTGGGGTGGTGGGAGGGATACTGGGATCGTTGGTGGAGGAGAATGGGCACCAGTGGAGGGATGGAAACAAATGCAAACATGGAAGTTCATCAGTTTGTAACTGTACCTCACAGTGATTCACTAATAAATTTTTTTTTTTAATGATAGCGCACTTGCCTTGCATGTGTGAGCCCTGGATTTTATCCCCAGTACCCAAAGACGGGGGGAGACTTTTTTAAAAAATAAAAAGAAAGAAGGGAGAGTGAAAAAGCCAGAGGAGGGGAGAGAAATCAGGTTAAAAGATCCCTTTTTTCTAAGCATGCAGCTGGGGCTGGAGAAAACAGAACTGAGCTTTATCTTGTTATGAAACAAGCTGTCAGAGCAGGCCTGCCGGCCTTCTCTGTTTCAGCTCACTCCGCCCCCGTCCACAGATGGGGTCTTGTAAAAAATACGAGCGCAGAAGGATGTGTGTTCTCTCTCACCTCCCGTGTCACCTCTCACACACTCTTCCTTCCCAGTCCCTCCCTCATTCCTCAATCCCAGCTCTCCGGATCCTCTCTCTGACTCTGACCTCTGGATTCTGACTCTGCTTCTCCTCCCTCGCTGACTCTCTTTTTCTGCCTCTCCCCAACTTATCTCTCCACCCTCTGGACCTACACCCAGTCTGGTAGCAAAATCAACATAAGAAAGCCCTTCCTGACAGCCCTTCAGGCTCAAGGACAGGAACACCACCTGGGGGTATTCCAAAGCCCTTCCTGACTGCCCATCAGGCTCCAGGGTGGAAACATCGCCTAGGGATATTCCTTTCCTCCTAGTTTCTTAATTGTAGCACTGTAGAGCTGTCTTCCAGTTCATTTGCTCGAGCGGGCACCAGTAACATCTCCATTGTGAGACTTGTTGTTACTGTTTTTGGCATATCAAATACGCCATGGGTAGCCTGCCAGGCTCTGCCGTGCGATCGGGATACACTCGGTAGCTTGCTGGACTCTCCAAGAGGGATTGAGGAATCGAACCAGGTGGACCACGTGCAAGGCAAACGCCCTACCTGCTGTGCTATGGCTTGTCCAGCATCTTAAATAACACCTTAATATTAGTTATTTTTGTATGGACACAGTAAAAGATACATTGAGGCTTGTAAGGCAGTTCTCTTGGGAACATCTTGCCACAGACTCAGATTACAGTTCTCAGGCCAGATTAATCATTCCTGACCCTCGCAGGGTCTGAATCTAGTTATTACTTTTTTGGATCATGACAGAATTTGTCCATGACCAAGCTCTTAACTTATAGTTAAGCGTTATAGCACTTTGGCCAGGCCCATCTCGATGCCAGGGTAGCACATAGCTCACCGCTTGCCCTGGGTCCATCCAGTCCCTCGTCGGGACCCTGCTTTTGGGGGCTAAGAAGTAAAGGCAACTGAGGCTTAAGTTGAGAGAACAGATGCCCAGGAGGTAAATATCATTGAGAGTCAATTAACTCCTGAATTACAAAAGTATAGCAGTTGCTGTCTTCTTGTGCCCATATAGAAAGGACATTGCTCTGAATAAACTATGCAAAGGACTTAAGGAAAAGAGAAAAACAATATTTACACGTCAACAGAGCATAAAGAAAGAAGTTACAAATAAACACAGAGGAATGGGAGCACTGTGATGGGAGTAACTCAAATAAACCTAAGCTCCCTGCTGCAAGGCAGAAAAAGCAAACCAATGTTATCCTACAGGGCCTGAGAGCACTTGAATCTGAGCACCAGAAGACTGCTCTCTGCCCCTTACCCCTGCACAGCTTGGCAAGCAGAGCCAGGACACATCTTCAAGGCAGGAATGAGGTGATCCTGTTGCCCTCCTCTGCCCACCCACTCCTTAATGGTCCCCTGCCTGTAGGAAGCAAAAAGAAAGAACCCAGTCCAGCTTTGACTGGGAGCCACGAGTGGCGGGTCCTGTTCCACAGTCGGAGACACACAAAGCTGAACCCATAACTAACCTTGCTATCCTCAGGCAGACTGATGCCGAGTGGGGACAGGAGATTGTCCAGTCACAACCTGTTTTTATTTGGAATGTTGGTTCGGGGGCCACACCTGATGATGCTCACGGGTTACTCCGAGCTTTGCATTCAGGAATTACTACTGGAGGTGCTCAGGGGACAACGTGGGACACCAGGATCAAACTCAGGTCCACCGAGTGCAAGGAAAGCAGCCTATCGCTGCAGTCCCAACACACTGGACGGTCTAGCTGATGCCATGGCCATTAGCTGCTCCCTAAATTCAGGGAATCCCATCCAGTCAGATCCTTGCTGCCTCCCTGCCTCCCATTCTTGTCAACAGCTTACTCTGCTCCCTGATGTACCAGCTTGCAATGACTTAGGCACTGCCTTGCTGCCTGGCACTGTGCCCACACACAGTCTGTACTTCACACCATGTCTCGTGATGGAAACCATAACGTTTATTTATTTTCTTATTGAATCACCATTATATACACAGCTACAAAATTGTTCATGGTTGGGGCTGGAGCAATAGCACAGCGGGGAGGGCGTTTGCCATGCACGCGGCCGACCCGTGTTCGAATCCCAGCATCCCATATGGTCCCCTGAGCACCGCCAGGGGTAATTCCTGAGTGCAAAGCCAGGAGTAACCCCTGTGCATCGCCAGGCATGACCCAAAAAGCAAAAATAAATAAGTAAATAAAAAATAAAAAATAAATAAAAATAAAAATTGTTCATAGTTGAGTTTCATTCATACAATGTTCCAACACTGTCCCTTTACCAGTGCACACTTCCTGCCACCAATGCCCCCAGTTTCCCTCCAGTCACCATCCCCCAGCCTAGCTTTATGGTAAACACTTTTTCCTCTCTCTCTCTCTCTCTCTCTCTCTCTCTCTCTCTCTCTCTCTCTCTCTCTCTCTCTCTCTCTCTCTCTCTCCCCCAAACTCCCCCCCAGCATTACAGTTTGCAATACAGGTATTGTAAGGTTATCATGTATATGTCTTACCTCCTTTCAACACTCAGTGACAGTTTCCAACTATTATTGTCGTAACGGTCCCTTCTCTGTCCTAACTGCCCTGCCCCCATATTTGTGGCAAGCTTCCATCCATGGACCAGTCCTCCTAGCCTTTGGCAAGCCACGGCCTTTAAAGCTTCACAGTGAATACTTAGGAACACGGCTTGTCTTCTTTCTTCTCCCCACGCAGATAGACATCGGAGGAGTCTATTTAAAGAGCTTCTTTCCGAGACACTGGCCAGGTCTTCCATCTCCATGGCTGCCCGCGGTAGCATAATTGCTATTCTGTGACAAGGAAATGAGTGGCCCTGGCCTCAGCTACCTTGGGAGCAGCCAAACATCCCTGTGCTTATGAAGAAATAACACAGTGGCACAAAACCAGAGGCTCCCTTTCTTGGGGATGCAGGCAAACCCAGAGAGAAGTGAAGCGGGCCAGTAACTGCCTCGGTGTGTGATTAGTGCCCAGCCCCGCCTGGTCCTGAGCTCCTGGCCACAGGACCAAGACAGGCAGCAGGACCTCGACCTCAGAGCTCTGTGTATGGGAGCTGGCTCCCACCCCATAGAGAGAACAGAGGTTTCTTTCCTCTGGGGTGTTAGGTTTCACAGGTGGGTGTGAAGCAGCAGCAGCAGCAGCCGCCGCCCAGACCCCGGAGAAAGTGCTTGCAGACAGGAAGTGAAGCGCGTCTGGGGCACCAGCTCCTTCCAAACAGCACAGCACCAAGTGCAGTGTCAGAAGCCAGTGACCGTGGTTTCACAGTCCTCAGCAGAACTGGAGAGGATGCGGGACTTCCACCGGAAGTGACGTCAGCGTCCCTGTTTACCCTCCTTCCTCACAAAGGGTTAAGGCACTTTTTGAGGTTAGGTAAGTCAATCAAAGGTCACTTGCTTAGGGGAATTGATATTAGGAAAGGTTCATGCCTTTGTCTGAGGAGGGCTAGCCTAGTCTTAGACATCTGCTGAGAACAATTAACAGTCAGACCGCAGGGTGGGAGAGAGCAAAACCAACTGCATAGAAACCAAGTGGCCAGAGTAGGTCCGGGGGTGCAGCTGGCCTAGAGGTTGCCCTCTGGCACGTCCACTGGGCTCAGGAAGTCTTTTCTGGATTCCCAGTGAGAAGGCGTCTCCCATGATATGCTCTCAGAGCACTGGAATTCTCCTGAGAATTAATAAGCTTGGCGAAAGAATAATTGTGCAATTTATGTTAGTGTCTCACTCAAATGAGGCAAAAAAAAAAAAAGCCCCAAAATGTCAGGCCTAGGTCTGACTCATTTTGCTGCTGGGTTCCCTGTGCCTAGAATAAGGTTTTCTAGGGCCAAAGTTCTCCTCCTCATTGAATAATTGAATAAGTAGATGGGTGAGAATGAATGGGTGTGTCAGTGGATGGGGTGGGGGGGTGTTGAGGGAAAAGAGTTGGAGGTTTGAATGGGCGGTAGATAAATGGGCTGAATGATGGGCAGGCAAATGAATGGATCCCAAGAGTCATTAGAGTGTTTAGTTCTTCTTCAGCTTCTAAAAGGTGCTTTGCCAGTTGTCCATACGCAGAGCTGTCTCTGAGGAGTTGAGCTGAACACTGAGGTGTCTTTGAGCTGGGTGAAGGTTGCTGAAATGGGTGGGAGCATCATTGGGGTATCCCTGTTCCCCCACAGAGCACAGAGGTCTGTCCCTTGGGAGAGTATTTTGGGAGGGTTCAGGCAGCTCTGGCTGCAAAACTCAGACAGAACAAAGCCGGGGCTGTCTCCACGGGGTCTCCTCACCCTATAAACTGTGCCTGTATTTATGTAACACTTCAGGCCTGATGGAGACCAGATGTGCCCAAATGGAGGGGTGGGCTGCCCTGGAATGCTGGAATACCAAACTAGACCTTTTTTATGGCTGTTCGTGTTCAACAATCGCTTCTTAAATCTTAAGTTGGAGCCCTGATATACATCCATTAACTTCATTCTGCTGCCAAACGGAAACATCTGGCAACTTCTATTGAATTTGTTATGCTTAGGAGAGAAATGCATCCATGCGCAATTTGTATTCTCAGCCATCACTGTCCAGTGCAAGGGCTGCTGGGAGATGAGATATCCAGGAACATAGCTGTGACCTCACTTGCAGAGTGACCTTGGGCCCGTTGGGATTTTCTGGAACTATTTCAACGTATTATCTAGAAAGTTATCATTTATCAAAATGCCGCCCTCATTCTAGACAAATTACTGTGCTGAGTTGCAAGTTATTTCCCCAGCTGCTGCCACACTCAGATGGGTAAATGTCACAGGAGAAGCACTTTTCAAGGTACCAGCATCAGTATGAGGCCTCGTGGGTTCAAATTTCTGAGCTAACAAATCCTTCTCTTCCCATTTCTAGTAAGCTCCCTGTCCTTCCCTCCAAAGAGTGTGTCTGCGGACATGGAAAGCCCCGGGCACCACTGTCATTTGCTACGTCCCCCCAGGGCTTACAGTTGCTTTGTCACTTGACCAAGTTCAAGCAAATTTCTGCTTACTCTACCCCCATGGTTGCCAGGCTAACAGTCTTCAGAAACCTTCGTCCTCCCAAAAGTCTATTAATAAATATCTGGAAGCACCCCAATGGGCATGCCTACAAAGGTTTCCTTCGAGACCTACTATGTGCCTGGCATGAGGACCCTCACCCCTGATTTGCAAAACTGTCCCTTGAAACAGCTAAAGCTTCACCTTGGGCGCCTGGTCTACTTCTGTCTTCTGTTTTGCAGATGGGTACGCAAGGGGGTGCAAAAATTAAAGCTCTGCATTCTGATCACACAGGCATGCCTTGGAGCCAGTATATTCATCTCTGTCCTTGCTTGCAGTGGATCACTGCCCCTTCCACCCAGCCCACACAAACCAGTGTATGTAAGTGAACTTATGGTGGACTCTTTTGTCAGAACCACTGACAAAAGAGGAAGGGACCTCCTCTTGCAAAAGAGCAAGGAAGGGACCAGAGAACAGAACCACTCTGCTGTGTCGGAGCAGATCTTGGATAAGCGTCTGAAATGCCTACTCAGCAGAGCCACCTGGCTCTTGTTCTTTTCATCTCGCCAAAGGGCTGCAGAGCAGGGGGTACTTCCTCGCCTGGTTTGTCCATCGGAGACCTGAGATGCTTCCCCTTTAGAAAGCAGTCAGCCTCCTGCATGTCTTTCTCCACCTGCCCAAACTCCATACCCAGGAGGGATGGATACGCAGCGTTCTCTGCTATCATTCAACCAGCTGATGGCAGCTTCTCCATAGAGTACTAGCAGAGAAGCAAAAACAGGGGCTCCTTCTACCTCCTGGAACTTGTTCATTTGGAAACATAGAGAACTGGGGGCCTTTGGGCCATCCCTTTCCTTCTCCCCACCACTCTGGGGTCCTGGCTGTCACACCCATGAACTGCCTCTGGGTGCTATTTAAGCGCATTAACAGCCATGATCCAGGAACTCACAAATCAATCTTGGAACCAAGCAGCTTGATGCAGGGATAGCTCCGGACCCCAATTAAGCACAGCGGGTAGGGCGTTTGCCTTGCACGAGGCCGACCTGGGTTTGATTCCTCTATCCCTCTCGGAGAACCCGGCAAGCTACCAGGAGTATCCCGCCTGCATGGTAGAGCCCGGCAAGCTACCCATGGCGTACTCGAAATGCCAAAAACAGTAACAAGTCTCACAATGGAGACTTACTGGTGCCCGCTCGAACAAATCGGTGAACAGGATGACAGTGCTCCAGTGCTACGTTCCCAGGAGCATGTGGCCACTTCTGCTGCCCTGTGATATCTCATACATTTTTTTCTTTTTTGTTGAATCACACTGAGATAGACCCTTAAAGGCATCTTATACTATTTATAACAAGCAGTGCAGAATAAATTATCTAGCATCTGCCTGTGGGGCAAGCTTGAGCGATGGGGAAACTTTGAAATAATGGTGGTGGGAAGGTGTAATGGTGGTGGAATTGGTGTTGAAATACTGAATGTAATCAATTATTGTGAGCAACTATGAAAATAAAATTTAAAAATTTAAAAAAAAAACTAGGGGCCTTCTTGTTTCTTAATTTTTGTTCTTGTTTTGGGGCCACACGCAGCAATGCTCAGGCATTACTCCTGGCTCTGCACTCAGGAATCACTCCTGGCAGTGCTCAAGGGACCATATGAGGGACCATATGCCAGAGAGCCCACTGGGCTGGCAGTGTGCAAGGCGAGTGCCCTTCCGCTGTACTAACACGAGGCTAGGGACCTTCTTGACTCCATGTGGCAGTTCTGAAAAACAAGCACAACATTTCAAGGGAGGGAACAACAACCGCAGAACACTCCTCAGGCTGGCACTTTGCCCAGACCAATAGTGCCCAATTGACGGGCAGCCTCTGCCAAGCTCGCCACCATGCCCTGGCTTCTCGGGAGGAGATACGTTTCTCCTTGTCCTTTCTTTAAAAAAAAAAGAAAGAAAAAACTTACTGCTTTACTTGTTTAAACAAAAACAAAAGGCCACCTTGCCCAGACAGAATTGGCTTAAAACATGCCAGACTAGTTAAGACTCTATTTTTCCTTACTTTCTTTATTCTCTAAATCACAGAAAAGTTTGGAAAATAAGAATGTATTACTTTATTGAATTACATGTACATTCCTGTTGTCACACTGAATATCGTAACAAGGGATCATATATGTATATTTCCTCTTTATCTAGGTCTAATGTCCTTTGGTTTAAACTTAATTTTACCCTATTTTTTTTAAATTAGCATTATTTTTAACTTATAATGTAGAAGATAAGGAAATACCAAATAAAAGACTAGAAACCATTCATGAAAATACCCTCCTGTCATTCTTTTTCCCCCAAAAAGGAAGTATTATTGTCTGGCTGGGACTGTGAAGTTCTGTGAGTCCATAATCCAACTCATCTCCAACGTACGTGAGGCTGCATTTAATGTTCTCTGGCATTAAAACTGTTTCTGAATATGAAAGATGGAAGACAAACCCAGTTCTGTATGAATTTGATGCCATACCAAAATTGCTACCCTCCCTCTACCAGAGCTCAGAAAACTACCAGTTTCCTGAAATTCACTTTAGTAAAAGCGTCCCCAAACCCGTGCTATGGCAGGAAAGCGGCCCCATACCTCCTCACCCTCTGGCAGAGGTGTCACAGCCAGGCTGAAAGGTGGGCGACAAACCGTGTTGTAGGGATGGAGACAGGACTCCTGTCGAGCCATCTGATGTGAAGGGCCAAACACTTGGTTGTGTAACCTCAGTGCTGTGTGGCTGTGGGACAGTATGAGAGCAGCCAGCTGCCCTGTAATCGGCCAGGCAGTGAGTCAGCACAAGCTTCTGACCCCAAGGATCAGACGCCAAAAGAAGAATAAATCTCCAAGGACAAGAAAAATGGACAGTGCAGCTTCCCAGAATGAAGCCTAATCCTCACACTGAAGATTGCAGGGCCCCGACCCGCCCTGCCCCCAGCCTGGCGCTTCCTTGCTGCTCTCTGCTTCACCCTTCCTCTCGCCCAAAGGTCGAAGGTCGCAGCTCTGGGCTTATCACTTATTGGGATGCATCGGGGGTGATGGACAGTAGGAAGTAGGATGTGGAGGTAAGGCAGAAGCAGAACACTGAACTGTAAATGCAGACTTAGAGAGAGGCGTTTACTGAGACTGCGCAAGGGAGTCACAAGGGCAGGCTGTGAAAGTTGACAGACACTGTGCATGTCACAGTACCATAGAAAGTTCCTCTTTTTAGAAACTGGCACCCTCGGTATGTTTACTCCTAGCTTGCTAAGGGATTTTATGTATTTTCAATAATGAATTAATGTCTCATTCATACTAAATGTCCTATGTCTTATCAATCTTTTTTATACTTCCATGGAGATTTTTATTGCACTTTTATCTGCATTAGCAGAGACTTAAGTAATACCTGTAACATAATATCTTCTAATATAAAAACAATACTCTCTTTCTTAGGATATAATACTTTTTACTTTTATAGGCCTATTTATATTTCTCATTTAAGTTTTATTGATTCTCTTCACTCTTACTGAATTTTAGAGTTGTAGGCTTCACCTAGTTCGTGTGAACTCTAAAATATCACTGTCACTGTCATCCCGTTGCTCACTGATTTGTTCGAGCAGGCACCAGTAACATCTCTCATTGAGAGACTTATTGTTACTGTTTTTGGCATATTCAATACGCCTGGGTAGCTTGCCAGGCTCTGCTGTGCAGGTTCCATACTCTTGGTAGCTTGCCGGGCTCTCCGAGAGGGGCGGAGGAATCGAACATGGGTCTGCCACATGAAAGGCGAACACCCAACTGCTGTGCTATTGCTCCAGCCCCTCTAAAATATATTAGAAAATAATTTAAAAATATATTTTTATTAATAACAGGAAAGATATGATTACATCACAATGAGACCCAAGTACAAAATAAAAGTTAAGGCAATACATATTTTTATTTTTAAACATTTTATTTTCACAAAGTAGTTCACAATAGTTCATTACAGATAATATTCAAACACCAACCCAACCAGCAAGCATCTTCCCACCATAATAAGAGGGAAGTGTGTAAAGGTTGTTGATTTCATTCTGGGGCCCTTTAAGCCCATGTATAAGAGGACAGAAGCAAGTATGTTAAAACCAAACACATGTGTGCTGCTTTAGGTACATCAGTGGGCTAGAGTATAAGAGATTGAGCACTCCAGGAAATACTGCATCGGCGATCTCTTCCGGGAGCTTTATTTTATAGTCTTGGCCATTGATGGCATTACATGATGTCAGGAGGCAGTTTATGAGTGTGACTGCCAAGCTACTGGAAAACTGGGGAATTAGGTGGAGGAGGCCCAGTCCTGATCCTAGCAGGGATCCAAGATTTCAGCCACGAGTCCCGCATACCTGGATTCTTCTACCAGCTCCTTCATGTGTGAGGCTCCTGTGAGCATGTGAAGAGTGGCCTTGAGCATGGCTTTGGCTAGATTCTGGAGGTTTTTGGCTGCCGGGGCTCTGCTTGGGGCAGGGAGGGAAACTCAACCCACTCCCCCTCCAAGGAGGCCCCAGTGAAGACAGGCTGGCACGGGGGCAGGAGATTCTGCCAAGGCAATATATTTTAGATACCAGAGCTGAAAAATTATTTGTGTAAATGAAAGCAGACACTGTACTTTCTTTTTTTTTTTTTTTTTTTTTTTTTTTTTTTTTTTTTTTGCTTTTTTGGGTCACACCCAGCGATGCACAGGGGTCACTCCTGGCTCATGCACTCAGGAATTACTCCTGGCGGTGCTCGGGGGACCATATGGGATGCTGGGATTCGAACCCGGGTCGGCCGCGTGCAAGGCAAACGCCCTACCCGCTGTGCTATCACTCCAGCCCCCGACACTGTACTTTCTTAAATTATTTGAATTTATTTACATAGTTTAAAATCATATAGAAATCATCACAAATGAACTTCTATTGATTTATTTCCTGATAATTCCACTTGCCATTGCTTTAAGTTTTCTTGGAGAAAGCAATATGAAATAAATCTGATATGTGCCTGCTAAGGGATCAGGCTGGTGGTGGAAGGGGAGCTGGGGATGCTGGTGGAGGGAAGGTGGCACTGGTGGTGATTTGTGTTGGAACATCGTATGCCTGAACAACTGTGTTTGAATAGCTTTGTGAATTATGGTGTTTTAATAAACATGGTTAAAAAAAATAGGAAGAAATTGACCCCTTGTGAAAGACTTTAGGAATTCTATTTCCTAATTAGTGGTAGCAATTAGGAATAAGATTCATTAGAATCTGATTCAAGGGTTGTGGGTCAGGGGCCAGAGAGATAGTACAGCAGGTAGGGCATTTACTTTGCCTGTGGCCCACCTGGGTTCAATCCCAGCACTCTACACGATCCCCCAAGCACCACCAGAAATGATCTCTGAGCTTCAGAGCCAGGAATAAGCCCTGAACACTGTGAGCCCCCACCCCTCCAAAAGGAGTTGTCAGTCAGCTTAATGTCTGACTTAATGTCTGGAGGCCTCGGCAGTCACATCTACACCCCAAAGTGACCACACAATTATAAAGCTACTCCAGGCTTAGCTGTAGCTCTGTAGCACTGTTGTCCTGTTGTTCATGGATTTGCTCGAGCAGGCACCAGTAACGTCTCCATTATGAGACTTGTTACTGTTTTTTGGCATATCGAATACGCCACTGGTAGCTTGCCAGGCTCTGCCGTGCGGGCGAGATACTCTTGATAGCTTGTCGGGCTCTCTGAGTGGGATGGAGGAATCGAACTGGGTCAGCCGCGTGCAAGGCAAACACCCTACCTGCTCCAGCCCCCAGGCTTAACATCCCAATAAAAATACTGAATGTCCTAAACAAGAACCATGACCTCTTAGCACCTGTATTGCAAACCATAATGCACAAAAGGAAAAGGAGAGAGAGAGCAAGAAGGAAAGTGCCTCCCACAGAGGGAGGCTGAGGGTGAGTGTGGGGTGTTGGGGGATGGTGGTAGGGAAACAGGGGACATTGGTGGTAGGAAATGTAAACTGGCGGGGGATGAGTACTGGATCATCGTATGACTGAAACCAAATTATGAACAGCTTTGTGATGGCCTATCTCACAGACATTCAATTAAAAACATTTTGTCTACATTTTAAAATATATATTGAATTTTTAAAAAATGGAAAGCCTAGACAAAATGATTTATGTAGAGATACAGATGCCTACATATATATTCAGTTATTACACTATGTGCAGAATATTTACTTGATCCAGGCACTGTTCTAAGTCCTTAAGATGCAAAGCATAAAATAAATGAAACCCAAAAGAAATCATGGCCCTTACTAAACCCAAGTTCTGCCAGATGATATAGGTAATAAGCAATATCAATGATATAAATAACTCAATATGGGGTATCATCTGTTAAGAAACAAAGTGGGAAAATGTGAAAAAAGAAATATTGTCATTGTAGAGAGATACGAGGAGACAGGCATGCTGAGAGAAGGACATTTCAGCAAACACCCAAAGTGAATCAACCAAGAATACAGAAGAAAGGTCACTACAGGTGGAGGGCATTACCCTGCCCTGAAATCAGTATGCCCGACGCTCCAGGGAGTGTGGGTTTGGCTGTGGCTAAGGAAGGAGAGTAAGGGAGAGAGAATTAGTGTTGAGGTGAGGAAGGCTCCCAGGGGACGTGGGACCTGGGCCTCCGGGAGTCACTGTGGGAGCCTTCCTTCATTTCTCCTCAGAGCAGGATGGGAAACTATCGGAGAAGATAGTATCACATGTAACAGGGTCTCAATAGTAAGAAAACATGGAAAAGCAAGAATTTGGCCAGGTAATGAGCTGTTATAATAATCTGGACTAAAAGAGATCGTGCTGGCTTCAATGAACTTGATGGCACTAGGAAGGTGAGAAGAATTTGAATTATGCTTAGTTATAATAGCTTGTAATCCCATCAATGGCCAAGATCCAGAGACTATAAAACAACACTCCTGGCCACGAAACCTCCTCTAGCCTAGTTCTCCCTCTCAGAGAAACTGGCAAGGTACCAAGAGCATCCTGCTCACACGGCAGAGCCTGGCAAGCTCTTTGTGGCGTATTCAATATGCCAAATACAGTAACAATGATGGGTTTCATTCCCCTTTCCCCGAAAGAGCCTCCAATGTGGCACCACTGTGAAGAATGAGTAAAGAGAGGCTGCTAAAATCTCAGGGTTAGGACGAATAGAGATGTTACTGGCGCCCACTGGAGAAATTGATGATCAACAGGATGACAGTGATACAGTGAATGTGGAGTTCAGGCCCAATTCAACCAGCTTAATCAATGGATGAATAAATAGCAGTACTCCTACATTTAAAAAAAATGTGACCTAATGGATAGATGTACTAGTAGTACTGCCATTGTCTTTACCTAGAAACAATGCATTTCAAACATTTTCTAGACAAGAAAACACTTCTGTTTAGATTTAGCCACTTAACATTTGTGGAATAGGGGCCTGAGAGACAGTACCTGGGTACCTGGGTACCTGGGTACCTGGGTACCTGGGTAGAGCACTTGTCTTGCACGTGGCCAACACAGATTCCATCCTCACAACCTCATCTGTTCCTCTGAGCACCACCAGGAGTGATCCCTGAGCACAGAGCCAGGAGTAAGCCCTGAGCGCTTTTAGCTATGGCCAAAAAACAAATAAACAAATAAAGATTTATCATACAGGGACTAACAGATACAAGCTTCTGACTCTGTGCATTTAAGAACTTCCTTTTCCTACACCACCACAGCTGGTGCAGCCAGAAATGATCCCACCTTCTTGCCCAAACACAAGAGGCCAGGGGCTGGAGTGATAGCACAGCGGGTAGGGCATTTGCCTTGCATGTGGCCGGCCCAGGTTTGATTTCCAGCATCCCATATGGTCCCCTGAGCACCGCCAGGAGTAATTCCTGAGTGCAGAGCCAGGAGTGACCCCTGTGCATTGCCAGGTGTGACCCAAAAAGCAAAAACAAAAACAAAACAAAACAAAACAAAAAAAACACAAGAGTCCAGCACACTGGGTGTGGGCCATTCCTGGAAGTTGAGTTATCTGCACATGGAGGTAAGCAAAACCATGAAAATATGCCCCCCGAAGATTCAGTGAAACATGTCCTCAGATTATTTTCCCATTATCTGGTTCCTTAAATGGCACACAAGTAGTAGTGTGAATCAGAGCATGTGGGAAGAGTAACGATTAGAATGACCTTCTTTTCAAATTTACAGGTGCACAACCCTCATGAACCTGGCTGGTCCCCTCCCATGACTCTGGAGGGTCTGTGGGAGACAGGGGCAGCCTCTATCTCCTCTGCTCCATTGTCCTGCCCCGAGGGGACAGTGGCCGACTCCACAGGCAAGCTAGAGACAGGACAGGTCAATCCGGTATCAAGACCTCTAAATGTTGTTACTACATTTGCAGAAAGGGCCAGTGAAGAAGTGATTGATGTCAAATGAGGTCATCGGGACAAGGTCTCATCCATCCTGACTGCTATGCTTGCAGGAAGTGACAAGGACACAGACACACAGAGGGACAGCCAGGTGAAGACATAGGGGGACTATGCGTCCACTAGCCAAGGGGAAAGGCCTCAGGAGAAACATCCCCAAAGCACCTTGATCTCGAATTTCCAATCTCCAGGACTGGGATGCAATAAATTCTAGGTGTGCAGGGGCCAGAGTGGGTACAGTGGGGTGGGGGTGGGGGCACTTGCCTTGCATGTGGCTGACCCAGGTTCCATCCCTGGCACCACATAGGGTCCTCTGAGCCCCACCAGGAGTGATCCCTGAGCACAGAGCCAAGAACACGACCTGAGCACCCCAGGTGTAGCCCAACCCCACCAAATCTTGGTGTGTAAGTAACCTGATTGGCGCAGCAGGGAGGGGGGCCCGGGACATGACTGCAGCTTTCCAGGCGCTAATGGATATTGAGAGATGAGTTGTTGCTGAGTTCGTTCAGCCTTGTGTACTGAGTGCCCACTGCCTCTGCTGTTCTAATGCTGGCAAGCAGAAGATGTGCCAAACAGAAAAACCATGCCTCCTCTCTCAATTACCGTGACTTGGGAGGGCCCAGGTACACAACAGGCAACACTAGGCACGACAGAAGCACCAACAGGCAATGGAAAGTGTGCAACAATCACAAAGGAGAAGGAGACAGAGTGATTCGGGTCAAATGAGGTCAGGGCCTGGAGGCAGAAAACTCCATAACTGGGTCAGGATCAGCGAAGAGTTTTCTGGGATCTTCACCCTTGAGGAGAGCCTTACGCACAGGAGAGATGTGCCAGTACACTGTCTGGGGACAGGGAGGCAGGAATGACTTGAGTGTGCGAAGTCTAGAGTGCCGTTTTTGCCTTTTATGCATAAAGCATCACTAAGTGCTGCTGCCTGCTCTCTACTTGGAGACCAAGACAGGCAGGGCATGTATGGGCACAGAATTTTTTCAAAGTTTTATTAATGACAGGTAAAACATGATTATTACCATATTGAGATCCACGTGCAAATTAAATGCAATGCAGGCATTCTGGTGAGCAACGCGGCCCGGACAATGCTCCAGACCCGAATCGGGGCCAGCAACACCGAGGGGCCGGAAGGAAGAGGTGCCGCCAGCACACCTTCTCCAGATGGAGCCCTGGCAACACTGAGCAGCAACTAACACGGCTCCAGGATTCGGGACTGGGACACATCCGAGCCGCGCGGCCGCATTAGACTTTTTCTAAAACCTGAAAACATACAATCTTTTAATGGAAAACTAATTATCAAATGCCTCCTTATTAGGGTTATCTTGTTTGGGGATATAACTCCCACAACAATAGTGAGTTTTGTGTTGAAATATGGAATGTAATCAAGGTGAAGAGAAAATGAAGTGAAATTCATCAGTTATACAGTTGGGGTGGGGGGCGGGGGGTATACCGGGGATTTTGGTGGTGGAATATGGGCACTGGTGAAGGAATGGTGTTTAAATACGGTATAACTGAGACATAAACCTGAGAACTCTGTAACTTTCCACATGGTGATAAAATTTAAAAAAGAAAAATAAGTAAAAATAAACAAATATTAAAAAAAAGAAAAAAAATTAAATGCAATGCAACATATTTTAAATTCTGGAGTTGAACACTTATTTATGTAAATGAGAACAGGCATTTTATTATATTTTATTAAATGATTTTAATTTTCTTGTTTACATAGGTTAAAGGGCTGGAGCGATAGCGCAGCAGGTAGGGTGTTTGCCTTGTATGCAGCCGACCTAGGTTTGATTCCTCCACCCTTCTTGGGGAACCCGGCAAGCTACCGAAAGTATCTCACCCACACAGCAGAGCCTGGCAAGTTATCCATGGCAAATTCTAAAGTCAAAAACAGTAACAAGAAATCTCACAATGGAGATGTTACTGGTGCCCACTCAAGCAAGTCGATGAGCAAATCCATGAGCAATGGGATGACTGTGACAGTGACATAGGTTAAAATCACATAGCAATCACAAATTGGCGTTTACTGATTTATTTTCTGATCAGTTGATTTGCCATTTCTTCAAGTGGATTAAGCAATACAAAGCAATCTTGCTATGTGCCTAAAGGGGCAGGCAGGGATTGAGAGGGAGACTGGGGAGGGTGGAGGGGTCACCCTGGTGGTATTGGAACTATATACCTGGAACAACTGTATTATGAACAATTTTGTAAATAACTGTCTTTTAATAAAGATCACTGTATCACTGTCATCCCGTTGCTCATCAATTTGCTCGAGCGGGCACCAGTAACATCTCCATTGTGAGACTTGTTGTTACTGTTTTTGGCATATCAAATACGCCATGGGTAGCTTGCCAGGCTCTGCCGTGGGGGCAAAATACTCTCGGTAGCTTGCCAGGCTCTCCGAGAGGGGAGAAGGAATCGAACCCGGGTCAGCCTCGTGCAAGGCAAACGCCCTACCCGCCATGCTATCACTCCAGCCCTTAATAAAAATAAGTGGAAAAAAAAAGAAAGGCAGAAGGAAGGAGATTGCTCCCAGCCAGGCTGATCCTTGACTGATCCAGAAAATAGAAATAAAACGAGCAATGCAGAGCAATCACAGGACTGGCCGGCCAAATCCCTGTTCCTGATAATGCACAAGTTCTTCCATGAGACTTTCTTCTTAAAAGTTCTTTTTAAAAACGTGCCCAGGGCTAGAGAGATGGTACAGGGTAAAGGCGCTTGGCTTGCTTGCAGGCAACCCCTGTTCAAACTCTGGTACCACCTAGTTCACAAGCACCATGAGGATCCACCCTCGAGCACAGAGCTGGCAATGCCCTGGTGAGACCCCAAATCCAAATAAAAGGAAAAAGAGCATCCACACAAGGGCCGGTACAGGAACGTGTGACGAGGTGCAGAGTCCTGTGTTCAGTCCCCATCCCCAGCAGATGGTCCCTAAGCATTGCTGTGTGTGGGCCTGGTGGCCCCCAGCACCACTGAACACTGGGCCTCTAGACCCAGCACAGTCAAAGCAGAACACTGCCAGGAATCGTCCCCACGGCCCTGAGCTGTTTGGGAGGGTCCTGCCTCCACACACCCTCCACCCACCAGTAACAGGTATTCGATCAAAACAGAAAACTGAACGTAGTAAGTTTTTAGGCTAAAACAACTGTTTGATTAAAAAGTGTCCCGTGGGGAAAAAAAAAAGTGTCCCGTGAGTGGAAATGTACACCAGTGAAGAGACGGGTGTTGGAACATTATATGACTGAAACCCAATCGTGAACAGCTTTGTAACTGTGTGTCTCGTGGTAATTGAATTTAAAAAATAAATAAATAAATTCGCTTTTTAAAATATTTAAAAATAAATAAAATAAAAAGTGTCCCATGGAAAATAAACTGCCCATCCTAAGAAAGGGGACCCCAAGGTCAGGCCTCTCACTGCTGAATGGACATGTGAATTCTGACAGGGCTGAGCTGAGCTCCAGTCATGTTGAGGGCAAGTTTGAGTTTGTTTTCGACACTTGTTTGGGTTGCAAAATGAGCAGAAAGCATTCCCCATAAATAAAGCGTGCCTTTGGATTTGAATGGCCGGGGAGATGGTAGTTATGATGGGATAAGAGAAGAAGACAGATATTATTTGAGAATCATGTATCTAAAAGTTCTGGAAAGTTCCTCCTCTGATCACTTAGGACAGATGACTCTGGTTTTTGTGAAAAACCTGTCGGGGCTCTGATTGTTATCAAAGACTGACATCTTTGAGAGACTTTCTTGTCTAAAAAAAAATGTTCAGGTTAATACTTGCAAAAGGGGCATGATTACGTGTTTGCATATTTTCCTAAACCACATTAGAGTCCTTTTGAATGGCAATTGGTTTCGAAATAGAGCTCGTAATGAATGGAGTCTATTGAATTATAAAAACTAGGAGTTCACAGTGAACATATTCAATTCTCCAAACATCTACCCAAATGATATGGTTTGCACGGAACTCCCAAGAGAAGCTTCCTCCGCTTACTGTGGGGCTTCCAAAAATCTGCTCGTCATGGAGAGTATAACATCCTGTGTAAGAGGGTTCCAGAGCTGGGTATGTAGCTCAAATGATAGAGCACAAGCCTTGCTGGTAAAGACCCTTCTTAGGTTCAATCCCTGGTACTGCCCCTCCAAAAATCAGTTAATGTAAGAGGGTTCTTAAAGCAAACTCAAATTAGTTCTTCTCAAGATTAGTCCTTTGTTGATCATACTTGATCCTTCTGGGTCCAGAAAGATAGTACAGTTGGTAAAGTACTTGCCTTTCACATGACTCACCCACCTTCAATCCCTGGTACCTTATGTAGTTCCCCTGAGCACAAAGCACAGAGCCAGGAGCAAGCCCCGAGAACTCCTGAAACAAAGAGTTGGCCTGAGCGATAGTGCAGGAGGTAGGGCATTTGCCTTACATGTGGCTGACCCGGTTCTATCCCTGGCACCCTATGGTTCCCTGAGTCCACCAAAAGCAATCCCTGAGTGTAGAGCCAGGAGAAACTCCTTAACATTGCTGGGTAGGGCCCAATCCCCGCCCCCCACACACAAAAAGACCTGACCCCTCAAATACACAGAAAAAAATGAATGTACAAGAACCATATAAGAGAAAGTTAAAATAATTCTACACAGACCCCTGAAGGCAGGACTTTCCAACAAAGGTCTGATCCCCCCACCCCCCAAATGAAAACTGTGGTTGTTGTGGTTTGGGACTTTTTCCAGAAAATAGAAAGCTTTAAATTTTTCTGTGAAAAAGATGCCTCCTACACCAGAATTTTGTGACTAAGGAACTTTTATTATTTTTAATGTTCTTGTTCTGAAAAGATTACTGAGGGGGGGGGAAGTAAAATAAACACCAGCAACAAAATCCTGCATATGATCAAATTCATGAAATCCAACACATTAAAGTATTTCAAAGTGTTATTTCTAACCTTTCCCTTAAAATGTCACACATGGCTGAAAGTAAACAACAAAATCCATTTTCAGTAATCACATCATCTATGTGGCACTGTGTTAGGCATGATGAGAGGAACAAAAAGTCAGTGTTAGTCTGGCGTAAGTCATGCAGCTGGCATGGTCTCATCTATACACATAGATCATCCTGCACACAGGATCATGTCTCCATGCACAGATCATGTCTGCATACATAAGTCATGTATGTGTCCATGTCCATGTCAGCATTCACACAGTAGCACATATTGCTCTTAATTATGGTAAAGGCTCTGAGTTAGCCCCCCTGTGTCAATCTCAGTAAACGGGGAGAAACAAGCACACAGGGTGTTTTAAAAGTGAATTAGTTCAGGACTGGAGTAATAGCACAGCGGGGAGGGCATTTGTCTTGCACGCGACCGACCCAGGTTCAATTCTCAGCATCCCGTATGGTCTCCTGAGCACTGCCAGAAGTAATTCCTGAGTGCAGAGACAAGAGTGACCCCTGTGCATTTCCAGGTGTGACCCAAAAAATTTTTCTAAAAATTATAAAAGTGAATTAGTTCATGTGTTAAAGCAACGTCTGATGGATAGTAATAACTGCCATTCTCAGTACTGTTACTCAGTCCAGTCATTATAACCAACTAAAGATTCAAGGATTATTTCCTGCATTGTATTTTACTCCAATGATACTTTTAAACATTCTGTTCACAGAATGGTGAATATGGTACTTTAAAAACAATTGGGGAGCAGAACAGCACAACTGATAGGGTAGCCAGCCTGGTACATAGTCAACCTCGGTTTGATCCCTAGTACCCATATGGTCCTTCAAACTCACCAGAAGTAAGCCTGAACACTGCTGTGTGTGCCCTGCACCACCACCGAAAAATTTTTCTCAAATAAGATTCAATTTATTTTCTTCTTTCTACAAAAAAAAAAAAAAAATGCCCAGAAAGCAAGGCTTTCCAAATTGGGCCAAGGTGCAAGTGGTGGCTAGCCCAAGCAATCACCTCAAGGAATTTGGACTTCATTTGAAGAGCACCAAGGAGCTATTGGGGATTTTTTGTTATTCAGCTTTGTGAGGAGGCAAGATGAGGGTAGCCTCCGGCAGCCCATGCTTCCTAGTACTTGTGCCTGTGATCCAGACTGGACTTAGTGGTCCGTTCCACAAGATGGCCACATGCTGGATGCCACATCTGAGATTAGGCTACAAGACTTCTTAGGTTGCTGAGATATGTGTCACTCGCAGCCTCACTCTCCGAGGGAAGTCAAAGGAACTGGTCTCTCCAGTCAACAGTATGCGAGTGATCCCAGAAGGAAACTCTTCCCCTGGAGAACCTTCAGAGGGTGCTTCCCCCAGCAAAATGTGTTTTCTTCTTTAGCGCTTTGACAGACTCTGAGTCAGAGCCACCCAGATAAGACTTTCCCAGGTTCCTGAATCACAGGAGCTAAAGTAACAGCACAGAGAGTAAGCTGCTAGCCTTGCCCGTGGCCACTGCAGGTTCAGTCCTCAGCACTGTTCATAGTCCTCGGAGCGCCTCCAGGAGTGATCCTTGAGCTCCAAGTCAGGAGTAATCTCTGAGCACCACCAGGTGTGGCCCAGAAACAAAAAACAAAACAAATTTTTAGAATTCCTGGCACGCTTGGTCATGACATTTCATGCTCTATACCAGTGATGTGCCAGGAATAGTACACCTTGGATAGGATTAAGGTAGAAGGCAACCAATCTCAATTAATAAAATATTGCACACGAGGCTCAAACCGCAACAACATGTTAGTAATCTCGTATACAAGGGCTTCATGGCTCCAGGGTGAGATACAACAATCTTCACACACTTTCTTCAAAGGAAAAATTTTTTGATAATTTTTAGAGAAATAATTATACAAGCAATACAAGATAAATTACTTAGGGGCTGCTATTGGGGCAGACTTGGATAGTGGTTGGGAAAATTTGAAGTAATGGTGGTGGGTAAAGTGGCAAAATTGGTGTTGGAATATTGAATGTAATAAATTATTGTGAACAACCTTATAAAAATTAAATTACATTAAAAATAATAAAATATTTATCATTTTTACATTCTGTTTTTGAACCAACATTTTAATTCAATGATTATTTTAGAGAAAGCTAACCGTATTCCAAGGGTTCAAGAGTCATCTCAGAAGCCTAGCTTATTTGACAGTGTACCTAGTTTCTTATGCATATCTGCCATGCAATTAACAGTTTCAAGATATATTAGGAGATGTAGTCATGAGAAAAAAAGATAAAACAGCAATAGATACACAGATCGATCAAACATTGATTTTTCCATTTTTTTTAGATTTTCAATTTTATTTTCATAGAGTTGTTCACAATAACTGATTACATTTAATATTTCAACACCAATCCCACAATCATTATACCTTCCCACCACCATTATTTCGAATTTTCCTATTACCACTCAAGCCTGCCCCACAGGCAGATGTTAAATAATTTATTTTGTATTGCTTGTTATGAATAGTGGGCTGGAGTGATAGCACAGCGGTAGGGCATTCACCTTTCACGCAGCTGACGGGTGTTCGATTCCTCCGCCCCTCTCCGAGAGCCTGGCAAGCTACCGAGAGTATCGAGCCCACACGGCAGAGCCTGGCAAGCTACCCGTGCGTATCGGATATGCCAAAAACAGTAACAATAAGTCTCTCAATGAGAGATGTTACTGGTGCCCGCTCGAACAAATCAATGAGCAACGGGATGACATTGACAGTGACAGTGTTATGAATAGTATGAAATGTCGTGTGGCCATGAAAGCAGCTGAGTGTTCCTGGAATTCTAAAATTTTAAATAATTGGGGTCCAGAGACATCTCTGCAGTGTGCTGCCCTCTTCTAAGATTCGTTTGTGAGTTTCTGGATCACGGCCATGATCCAGGGCCAATGGCACCCAGGGGCAGTTCGTGGGCATGACTGCCAGGACACCGGAAGGGCGGGGAGATGGGAAGAGGCGGCCTGTTCCTGACTCTATGAAGCCTGGAGTTTTCAGTTACCGGTCCCACATACCTGGGTTTTTCAGCAGATGCACTTCCATGCATGGGGGGCTCGGGACGAGCCTGTGAAGATCAGCTAGCATGGCGGCGGTTGGGTTCTGGGGGTTTGCAGCCACCGGGGTTCATTTGGGGCAGACAGTGCCTGGTCCCCTCTGAAGTGCACGGGTGAAGTCAGCCTGGTGCAAGGTCTAGAGACTATCCCTGCAGCAAGCTGCTCTCTTCTGAGATTCATTTGTGAGTCTCTGAGGTTTTTTTTTTTTTAACTGCAAACTACATGTTCAATGAATAGAAAGCAAATCATGGATTCAAATTGCTAAGCAGGGAATCAAATAAAATTTTACAACTGAAAAGTCAATAACTAAAATTAAGAGCACAACAAATGGGTTTAATGCTAGATTGGTTACAGTTGAAGAAAAGATTATAAAACTGAAAGTTTTGTGATGGAAATATCCCATTAAAATATTGAGAATTATAAATATCCCCCCAAATTAATATTTTTAAGTAACATTTCTAATATACGTAGAACTAAAGTGTCCAAAAGGAAGGATAAAAGAGAATGTGGTGGTCACACTGTATCACACTGTCATCCCATTGCTCATCGATTTGCTCAAGCGGGCACCAGTAACGTCTCCATCTTGAGACTTGTTGTTACTGTTTTTGGCATATAGAATATGCCATGGGTAGCTTGCCAGGCTCTGCCATGCAGACGAGATACTCTCGGTACCTTGCCAGGCTCTCCGAGAGGGGCAAAGGAATCAAACCCGGGTTGGCCACGTGCAAGGCAAATGCCCTACCCGTTGTGCTATCACTCCATCCCCAATATTTGAAGAGGATCTCTCAAAAGACCTGAAACCTTTAGAAGCAGTAAGTGCAATGTACCCAAAGCAGGTTAAATATAAAGCCATACCTAGGACATCTCGCGGTAAATTTCTGAAAACCAACAATAATGAGAAAAGATGTTTAAAGTGGGCAGAAAAAAATCAAAATGCATCTTTACTTCCAAGGGGCAAGAGTAGACAAGGCTGACTGCCCAACAGAAACAGTGAAGCCAGGTGACAATGGGACATCTTTACGTGCTGAAAAGAAATGTCAGAGCAGGACAGGCAGCAGAAGAGAACAGGGGACTTTTTACTCACTTCTCCAAGGAAAAATGAACTTTTTGCTGGTCCTTTAGATGAGCATCGTTTACTATTCTGTTCCCACATCTTTGGATCTTTACTGCTGATTAATATTTTGCTTTCAGTATATAATGAAAATAAAGCATTACATGAATATCTATTCTCTCCAAATAAACCAATATTCTATGAATGAAATCATGATCTTACTTTTTAAAACTGTATTTCATTAAGCAAACTCTGTACCCCCATCCCATAAAATATCTACAAATTAATACCTTCTCATAATTGATTAGAATGTCATACTAATTTTGACATTTCCCCTGGCCATACAAAAACATTTCATTGACATGCCTAGTAAAGTTGTTTCAAAGCCTGAATCTTTTATTTAAGGCTTAAATTGGAATCCTACTCCACAGGGCTGGAGTGATAGCAGAGCGGGTAGGGCATTTACCTTGCACGCAGCCAACCCGGGTTTGATTCCTCCGTCCCTGTCAGAGAGCCCGGCAAGCTACCGAGAGTATCCCACCCTCACGGCAGAGCCTGGCAAGCTCCCCATGGTGTATTCGAAATGCCAAAAAAACAGTAACAGCAAGATTCATAATGGAGACGTTACTGGTGCCCGCTCGAGCAAATTGATGAGCAACAGGATGACAGTGATACAGTGATACCCCACCTCCTAAAAACTGTCATCTTAGGATACTTACTGAATATGCCAAGCCTTAATTTCTCCTATGACGGTAATGTCCATGTCTTAGGAGTTTGCTAGAGATAGCCGGGCTTATACATGTAAACATCTTGGCATGGCAAAAGTTCTGTTGTTATTTACTCGAAAAGGAATCCTTGTTTCCAATCACCCGACAATCAAAGCGGAATCGGCAAGGTCCGTGGGGAGCGTGCATCCTCAGTGGGCCGCTGTCGGCACTCGCAGCCTGGCCAGACCAGCTGATTCTAGGAAATGTTTTTTAGACAGGCCCATAGTTGAGTAGGATCCGCACGTCCCAGTGAGTAACAAATGGCTTTTAAAGAAGGAGAGAAAAGCAGTTGTTCGGTTGCACATGCTCCTAGTCACGCCTCGCCATTCTCACTCCGGATGGATGATGGGGCAAACACCAGCTATGTCCTGCTCCAGGGATCGTGACACCGGCGCCATCTGACAACAGGCAGCCGTTTGGTGGACGGTTGTGCTTGTCTTTTCATGACACAGCTGCTCCTTCTCCTGGAGTGATACAGTGCGGCATGAAAGTGAGGTTTTACCTTCTGCATTTGGCCATTTGAGTGGGAATAAACACTCAATCTATCTGGAATCATTTTCTCAAGAGTGTTTCCAGTTGCCCTCTTGCAAAAAATCCTGGTCTTCTGAAGAATGGGCAGGTTGGCTCATTGGTCGAACTTTCAGACTCACAACTAATCTCAGAAGAGATGCAAGTCAACTCGCAAAAATTCACAGGTTCACTGGTCTCCCAGCTGAAAACTCTGGGGCACCCTAAGTAGGGGGGGCAGGCCAGTCCCTGGCGGCTGTGCCCGCATCCCACAGCCTCTGCCACGGAGACTCACGGGCTCAGGTCTACAGAGCCTGGAGTTCCCGCAGCAGCTTGTTGAGTGACACCCCCAAATTCCACAATACTGGCGACCCAAAAGGAGCACACCAAATTAGATGGGAAAGTAACACGCAAGCCAACCAAGCTGCATAAGCAAACAATAACACAGAAGCCTCAACTAGCAACAAACAGCTTAGTAAACTCTCAAACAAGGACTTAATGACCCCAAGGTGAGATAAAACAATTTCACAAAATTTTTTCTTACTGAAATATTTTTTGATAATTCCATCATCCATTTAGTTGTAACAAGGAAAATTATTTTGTGCCTGTTTAGGGGACAGGCTTGGAAGGTTGGTGGGAAACTGAGGACAGTGGTGGAGGGAAGGTCACACTGGTGATGGGACAGGTGCTAGAACACTGAATGCACACAACAACTGTATTATAGACAACTTTGTAAACCAAGACGTTTATACAAAGTTTTAAAAATAAAATAAAAGAACTGGCAAGTTATGGATTTCTTAAGAAATCAAGTTCAAAATCAAGAAGAATCAAGTTCCAAACCTATCCAGGCAACAGCCATGGGATGGTCCGTAGCCGGGTTCCCCACAAGGTCGGTCCAAATTCCCATAAATAGTACCAGTACTTCCCAGGAAATTCCATGCCTAATTCCATGCCCAGTATCTGGAGTCAATAGCATCTACATGCCATGCAACGTCACCCTTGCCCTTCATTTCTCCACGTTAAACATCATCTTCAGTCCCCTCCTGCACACCACGATATTTCCTGGCCCTAAATCAGTGAATCTCTTCTGATGTTCTGCTATTGTTGTCAGCTCTATGATTCTTAGGGACACCTTGCCTCATGGGTCTCTCATGCAAGAATATTTACTTGATTATATTATTTTTATATTTTCCTTTCCCATAGCCTTTCCTCTCCCTTTGAGAGTGGTTTTCTCAAATGACAATTTAAGGCTTCCTTTCTCTAATTCTGTTTTTTCAGAAAATATTTCTGTAATTCCTTTGGAGGCTACCATGTGAAATGCACTTGTACTGCTCTGTTTTTATCCTCTGCCTCTTGCAGCCCAAAGAAAATAAATCATGAAATTCCTTGTGGTTTTCATTTGGGAGAGCCTTTTATCCAAACTCTTCCTGGGAATAATACAAAGTAGTATATGGGATGAGATGTAGTCCCTGACCTGAACAAATGGTAAGAGAAACATAAAGCATCCTGTTGAGTAATGCCTCACAGGCCAGGTCTCAGTTTAGCATTGAAACATCCTAGAGTTTCAAGAACCCTTAGTAACATCATGAAAATAGTACTTTCTGCAGCCCATGTTTTTTTTTTAATTTTATTGAATTGCTGTGAGATATAATTACAAGCTTTCATGTTTGAGTTACAATCACACAATGATCAAACACTCATCCCTCCACCAGTGCACATTCCCCACCACCAATATCCCCAGTATAACCCCCCTTTCCTACTCTCCCCCTGCCTCCATGGCAGATAATATTCCCCCTTACTCTCTCTCTACTTTTGGGCAATGTGGTTTGCAATACAGATACTGAGAAGTTATCATGTTTGGTCCTTTATCTACTTTCAGTACACGTCTCCCATCCTGACTGATTCCTCCAACCCTCATTTTCTCAGTGATCCCTTCTCTACTCCCGGCCTTCTCCCCTCCACTCATGAGGCAGGCATCCAACTATGGAGCAATCTTCCTGGCCCTTGTATCTACTGTTCTTGGGTGTCAGCCTCATGTTCTGTCATTTTATACTCCACAAATGAGTGCAGTCCTTCTATATCTGTCCCCATCTCTCTGACTCATTTCACTTAGCATGATACTCTCCATGTCTCCATGTCTATCCACTTATAAGCAAATTTCATGACTTCATCTCTCCTAACAGCCTGCAGCCCATGTTAGAAAAAAAATTTTTTTTCAGCTCTTCTCCAGTGACTGAATAATAATTCAGTCTTTCAAGCTTTGTTGGAGTCTAAAGCAAATGTTTTTGGATGGATGGATGGGCATATAGGAAGATTACCTTATTTAATATTATATATCCTAGTGGGCTGGAGCGATAGCACAGCGGTTGGGCGTTCGCCTTTCACGTGGCTGACCCGAGTTCGATTCCTCCACCCCTCTCCGAGAGCCCGGCAAGCTACCGAGAGTATCGTCGAGCCTGCGCGACAGAGCCTGGCAAGCTACCCGTGCATATTGGATATGCCAAAAACAGTAACAATAAGTCTCTCAATGAGAGACGTTACTGGTGCCCACTCGAACAAATTGATGAGCAACGGGATGACAGTGACAGTGACAGTGATATATCCTAGTAGAGAGTCAGGCTGATGTGATAGCCTAGTGAACCTTTCTGGGTCTTGTTTCCCTATTTACAAAATAAAGACAATAAGTTGTATGATCTTGGGGCTGGCGTGATAACACATCGAGTAAGGTGTTTGCCTTGCACTCGGCCGACCCGAGTTCAATTCCCAGCATCTCATATGGTCCCCTGAGCACTTCCAGGAGTAATTCCTGAGTGCAGAGCCAGGAGTAACCCCTGTGCATCACCAGGTGTGACCCAAAAAGCAAAAATTAAATAAATAAATAAATAAATAAATAAATAGATGCGTGATCTCTCCCCATCTCTCCAGCCCCTCCCTCTCAACTCCTCCAGTGTCCTATTCCTAACAGTCTCTTGACCACATTTATTTACTGCTTCTAAAGTGTTTTTTCATCCCATCATCCCTTCTAATAAGTTTAAGGAAATTTGTTGTCATGTGTAGTTGAAAAGTACAAAGTTAGGACTGGTTTTTGCCAAGCACTGAGTAGTGACTTTAGTGTCTCCTTCCACCTGTCCTCTGCACAATTGGACTTAGCATAAGGTAGTACCTTTCATGGGACTAGCCAAACAGGCACACACTGCTATCATGTCTAGTGATTCAGAGTCCTGTACAAAGACCAGGACATCCCCCCTAGAGGAGCAAACTAATTCATGACGACCAATAGCTTTGATTTCCAAAACCCGAGAGCAGATGGCCCTGTGATCCCAGTCACTATGAGCTTTGGCATCATTGACACATCCTTGGGGTGGAAGGAAAGCACGTGCATAATTAGTGTTACCAGGCTGACTGCAAGTTTCATGAAGTCAGGAACCAAGTTTGTGTCCCCAGCACCTAAGTGAGCTGATGTGACGTGTAGCGGACCCTGCATGAGCACCCTCACAGAGAGCAGAAGAGTTCATAGGGTTTCCACCTCCCGGGGAAGTTTGGGTCCCTGCTCTGAATTTTCAGGCAGCACTGTGAAAAGTATTACCGAGCATTCAAGAGGCCACACACTGTCAGGAAGCCTCAGAGAGAGTAGCATTTGAAAGTAAATAGGATTTCTAGTTTTATATCAATGTGGGCCTTGGATATGTTGATAAATATTTGTCTGTGATTACCTAAGGAAGAATGAATTATGGGGCTTCCTGGCCATGGGCAGTGCCACCACCTTAGCCCTCTGCGCCTGCGTGAACATCGCCAGTCTCCTCACACAGGTACCCGTGGATTCCTGCGCACTCCCCTCCCATCCAGCCCTGCCTCCCCATCGTCCGCTGCCTGGGGCTTCCCGGTCACGGGCAGTGCCATCACCTCAGCCCTATGCGCCACTCACAGGTATTGGTGTTGGAACAATATACACCTGAAACTCAATCATAAATACATTTATAACTTAGTAATTCACGGTGAGTCAATAAAAGGGGGTTTGATATTTAAAATTTAAAACGCTTATAAAGTGATTTCACATTTTTATAAAATACGCACACAAAAACCTTCTGTAATTAGGTAACATTTTTTATTATATCATTGACTTCATCAAGCCAGGTACCAACTAGATATAAAATATTTGAACCTGCATTGAAATCTTAACTGTGCAGCTCAGCTGAGCCTCCCTGCCAGAGAGATCCCCAAGTTAATCCCTAAATGAGTTGTCAAACACAAATTCTTAAACATACATAACCAGGCCCTGCCTAAGCACCTGCTTTATTTATTTATTTGGAGCACGGTGATATTTAGAATACTCTTCGTGATAGGATTTCATGCACACAAAATTCCAACCACACATACACACACACACACACACACACACACAGAGTGTCCACTTCCCTTCACCATTGTCCCAGTGTCCCCCTCCTAACCGTCACCACCACCCCTGCCCTGGTAAGCTCAGTTCTATAGGCTGATTCTCAGAATCTGTAGTCTTCATTGACCATTTGTCATTCTTTATGTTCAACTTGCTGCTGTGTGGATGAAATTCGAGGCTATCATGCTGAGTGAAGTCAGTGAGGAGAGGGGCAGACAGAACTTCCTCTCTCGTATGTGGAATATGACGCACATGCTTCCTATAGGCAAACATCCAGAGCCCTCACCTCACCTCTTCCACTGACCCTCTCGCTCCGACCACCATCCTCTCTGCTGAATCATCTAGAACCAGGTACCACACAACTAGGGACAGTCTCTGTGTCCTGAGGCTACTGAAATTGCTCAAAGTGACCAATCCTAAATTTGCTCACCCTGCCTTAATCTTTCCTGCAGAAACCACAGTAGAAATGGGTTTCACATTGGAAATGATCACTGTAGATAGTTCAGAACTGAGTGCTAAGAGGAGGTAAAGTGATACACATGGCAAAAGTATTGCAAAGTACAGTGCCTTAAAGGGAGAGAGAGAGAGAGAAAGAGAGAGAGAGAGAGAGAGAGAGAGAGAGAGAGAGAGAGAGAAAGTCTGTCCTAGAGGCAGATGGTGGAGGCACAAGAGGAAAACAGGATATTGGGATATTAGTGGTGGGAAATGTAGACTGGTGAACTGAGTGTTCACCAGTCAGAAACATTGTATGACTGAGACTCAATAAGGAACAGCCTTGTAACTGTGTATCTCGTGGTGATTATATTAAAAACCTAATTAATTTTTAAAAGATCCTACCCACGGTTCTGCCTTTCCTCTTTTTTCCCCTGGTGTTTCTTGGATCTCTCCCTTCGAGGTCTATCTTTTTGCAGCACACCTTCCTCTGGAGAACTTTTCAATGACTGCGTATCACCCTGCTCTGTCCTGTCGGCCTTGCTTTACCTCAAATTTTCTATAAACACACTGTATTTGAAAATAGCCAGAGAAGCAGCTTTTCTCATGGAGCATCTATAGGCCAAGGAAAAAGCAGAAGAGTCACCCGCTACAGGAATCACATCTTCACGAGCAGAAGCCAGACGGGACAAAAGAAGCCTGACCATACGGGGCCTCCCTCCGTGGTCCAAGCGGACAGACTTCCAGTTATGAAGATCTCTCTCTCTCTCTCTCTCTCTCTCTCTCTCTCTCTCTCTCTCTGTGTGTGTGTGTGTGTGTGTGTGTGTGTGTGTGTGTGTGGTCCCAGTCAGTGAAGCATAAATCTTCATGAGAATCACTGCTGGCCTTGGAGGTGAACTATCCCCCACAATAAGGCTGCAGAAACATACCCATTTTGTCACAGTGTGAGCAATCCTGAGACTGAGGGGAGGAAATCAGTGCTAATGTTCTGTTGTTAATGCCCAACCCCTTTGTGATATCTCAGTGGGAAACTAAAAGCAAAACCAAAAAAACTTGGTTGCCCTATTCTCATTTTGTGGTATGATAAAGAACTTACAGGCCAAGTAGGACAAATACAACCAGGGTTTCACTGCAACATGCTTCATAGAGAAAACCTCAAGTTCAGGACTTGAATTCTTTCCGCTAAATTGGAAATATACCATCCTCTGCTCCCTTATCTTTCTCACATGTCTTTCTGTGAAGTCACGGGGCTTCAAATATGGAACTGTTTCTATGTGGTCAAACTGAATGAGCCCTTGCCCGACCCACCATGTCACCTAGCCTGGTTTGCCAGGGCTGGGTAGCATGAACCCATCATGAACCCGTCTTCTTATAATAAAGACAGAACTCTATGACAAACATTGTTAGATGTAACACAAAGCATTGTACATAATTCATCTTTGAAGGTAGTGCTCATTATTATGAACCAGGTCATGAACCCTCCAATTTCTGTGTTGTGACTGTATCATCTGATTTAGACATAGAGTCTTTACAAGGAGACAATTAAATTAGGCCACAGAGTAATCCTGTTCCAATATGATTGGTGCCCTTTTAAGAACAAGACTCATCCCATGAGAACAACTTTCATCACAAAGTACCCTAGGACCGAGAACGAAGATCCTCTGCCCATATCCCCCAGTCTCTGGCAACTCAGCAGTTACGCCCATAAGCCACCCCTGGCTGGTGCCAGATAATCTCATCATCTCATCATCAGCCACCGTCCAGATCGCATGCCCTTCTCTCCTGGAAGGGAGCAACATGATGCTCACCATGACCACGCCCCCAGACCCCGCACAAGGCTGTTTCACTTGGGGAGCTCCAGAGGGGGGCAGGTGAGACCCTTCCACACCCCAAGGGACCCAGCCCTGGCAGCCTAAAACCTCCAGAACTCAACCACTGCCCTGCTTACAGCCTCTCTCCACATGCTCGGGCTGAGCCACACCCACAAGTGAACTTTTTCTTGGACTGTGCAGCCACATTTGTGGCCGCACAACACTTCATAGGACACACCCTACCCATACTCCAAGAGTGGCACACCACATTTGATGGGATTCAAAGTCCTTAGAGGGAAATATTACATTATTTCAGTTCTGCTTTGGGGCAGGTATTGGGGTTCAGGATGGAAACATCTGAATTATGGTGGTGGGAAGGTGTAATGGTGGTGGGATTGGTGTTTGACTATTAAATGTAATCAAAGATTGTGAACTACTTTATTAAATTCTAAAAAATTGTTAAAGTACCGTAAGAATTTCTGATAAGGGGCTGGAGCGATAGCACAGCGGGTAGGGCATTTGCCTTGCATGTGGCCGACCTGGGTTCAAATCCCAGCATTCCATATGGTTCCCTGAGCACCGCCAGGAGTAATTCTATAATTACTCATGCCTGTGAGTGCAGAGCCAGGAGTAACCCCTGTGCATTTCCAGGTGTGACCCAAAATGAAAAAAAAAAATTGCTGGTGAGTTGTGTGGCTTAACAGGATCCCTTATGCACAGTTGGTAGAAACGCAAATTCAAACAGCCATTTTAGAAGATTTCAGTGCTTCCTCAAGAAGCTCACCATGAAGCTATTATACATGATCCATCAATACTATTTTGGGGTATCAAGCCAAAGAATAGGATAAACATTCAGACGAAAGGGCATGTGTTCCCCAATGTTTATTGCAGGATTATTTACAATAGAAAACTTGTAGAAGCAGCTGAATCAAGGATGATTATATAAAGACATACAGTCCCTTACACAAGGGACTACTGGTCATTGCTTTTTGTTTTTTGGTCTTTTTTAAAAGGTAAAGTTTTCCCTTTACAGCAAAATGGAAGAATCTCAAAGGAATTCTGGGAAGTAAAATAAGTTGAAAGAAAAATAAGTGTAGATAATTTCTTTTCTCCCATATATAAAATAAAAGACTATAAAACGGATGAATAGAAAAAAATGAAATCTAAAAAGTAAACCAATGGATACTGGTTTCTAGAAGAAGGGAGAACTATGGTTGAATGTACTTTTTAAAAAAAAAAAAAAAAAGGACCAGGGAGATAATTCAAATAGCTGGAATACATTCAGTTGTACAGTCCCGAGTTTTTTGCATGGCACCACATGGCCCTGCCCCGGCACTATACGGTATGACCTTGGCAGCACCCAGCTCCAGCACCACCGATCTAAACAGCACCAGGCCCGAGCACCAAAACTATCAGATCTACCCAACCAGGTAAATATTGCTGAAAGTGCCACTCCGCTGCCCCCAGGTTTGAGCATTGCTAGGGAGTCCCTCTCCCCAGAAAAAGAAAGCAGTAAGTTTTATTTGTAAGATATATGCTCAAGGAATATATCTTACTTCACATGCTGGGGAAAAGGCAGCTCAGATAGAGAAGGGAACACCAAGTAGAGGACCCACCAAGTTGGGAGGACCCACTCAGGTTGAAAGCTGCATGCCAAAACCAGACTGTAGACCGAACATGAAGGACAGTCAATACCTCTATTGCAAACTACAACACCCAAAAGGAGATAGAACAACAGAGAATGCCCTGCCATAGAGGCGGGGGGGTGGTGGGGGTTGGGGTGGCGGTGGTGGGAGGGATACTGGGAACATTGGTGGAGGAGAATGGGCACTGGTGGAGGGATGTAAACGATCACTGTATGACTGAAATGCAAACATGAAAGTTTATAAGTTTGTAACTGTACCTCACAGTGATTCACTAATAAAAAAATAAATTAAAAAAAAGATACATGTTCAAAAGAAAGAAAAATAAAGAGACACAGAGCTGCCTAGTTCTCTGTGCGCTCCAAGGAAAAGCTGCTGAAAACACGGCTGCTTGCAGGCAGGAGGAGGCCTCAGCAGAACTGAATACGCTGGTACCTACTTCCCAGACTGAGCTTCCAGAACCATGACAAATGGACCACCTGTTGTACCTCCTCTCAAGTGCTTGGTTTACAGTGGCCAACGTCAGCTGGTGCATTAGCTATATAGAAAGTGATGTACGCTGTGCACATGAAACCATCGTGCAGACACTAGAGGCCAACGCCTTGCCAACATGACTTGCAGAGTCTGCCACCTCAGGTTGTGGTGGGCATAAACTCGGTGACTATACCAAGACCTGGGAGGTTCTAGAACCATAAATTAGGGGATCCCCAAGATGATATGATCAATAATTCTCCAATATATATCCAGTTGCTTTTTCCTTCCCCCACAGATTACTCCTGGGCTCAACTATGAAGAAGATAAATGAGACTTGCACAATACAGTAGCCGAGTCCAGAAAAATGGGCACAGGAAGCCCTATTATATGAGCAGGTACTCTTTGAAAGATGAGCTGTAATCCCTATTTTCAGGCTTGCAGCTGCCATAGACTCATAGTTCTTTAACTCCCTGGAATCATCCTTAGCCGGAAGAAGTTACCAGAATCACTCTTTCTTTTTTTCTTCTTTTTTACTTTTTTTAATTTAATTTTATTTTTATAAAGTTGTTCACAATAATTTGTTACATATTCATATTTATTGCATATTAATATTTATTTATATTAATTTATAGATTGGAATGATAGCACAGTGGATAGAGCATTTGCCTTGCACATGGATGACCTGGGTTCGATTCCTTCATCCCTCTCCGAGAGCCCGGCAAGCTACCAAGAGTATTCCACCCGCATGGCAGAGCCTGGCAAGCTACCCATGGCGTATTCGATATGCCAAAACAGTAACAACAAGTCTCAAAATGGAGACGTTACTGGTGCCTGCTCGAGCAAATCAATGAGCAATGGATGACAGTGATACAGTAAATGCTGATACAGTGATACACATCCATATTCATTACATACTCAATATTCCAACAACACTTCTGCCATTACACCTTCCCATCACCATTATTTTGAATTTTTCCACCACCATTCAAGCCTGCCCCAAAAGCAGGTCCCAAATTGCTTGTTATGAAGAATCTGCTAAAAATTATCCATGTAAGTTTTCCTTAGAAAAAAGTGTGTGAAGATTGTTGTATCTCACACTGGAGCCATTAAGCCCCTGTATAAGAGGTCACTAACATGTTGTTGCAGGTTAAGACTTGGGTGCTAATATTTCATTTTTTTAATGGAGATTGGTTGCCTTCTACTTGACACTCCATCAAATGTGGTGTGCTACTCTTGTTACATCAGTGGCGAGAGCAAATGCGGCTGAGTGTTTCAGGAATTCTACAGTTTTAAAAAGTCACCCTTTCTCTTGTTGGAGCGCTGGTTAGAGCCAATGACAGGTGACTGTGTGAGTATAGAGCCCACCTCAGGGCACTCTGTGGGGCCACACCAGTCACAGAGCTCAGCCAGGGAGCACTGTGTGATCCTCCTTCCTCCCTTCTGTGTACATGCAGATCTGTGAAGACTTCCCTAATAAATGTCCTGCACACAAATCTACACCTCAGAGTCCTTTCCATGAGAAGCCATAACCTAAAATAGAAACCCAGACCCAGACAGGATGGAAGACATTTGGAGGAAATGGACATTATTCATGTTTTCCTTGAGTCAGGAAAGTGATATTTAATGGGTAACTCTCTGTTGTTACTATATTTATTGCCTTATATTTGCCATGGATTATACTATTTCCCTATTCTGTAATTGCAGACAAAGCTAGTCTAGGATCCCAGGAAGAATCAAAGTATTTTCTTGCATAACATATGGAAACAGGCATAAGAAGAAAATCCCTCTTAACATACTACTTCAATCTTTATTAGTAGTATTGTCTCCTGAAAGGGAAGTTTAAAGGCTTCTTAAAACATGGGATCCGGGCTCTGAGTGACAGTACAATGGGTCGGGTGCTTGTCTTGCGTGTGGCCAGCCTGAGTTTGATCCCCAGTACCCTATATGGTTCCCCAAGCCCGCCAGGAGTGATCCAGGAGTAATCCCTGAACACCACGGGCTGTGGCCCAAAGCAAATTTACATATATACATATACGAGATCAGTTAGAAAACTTGTGGGTAGGTTCCTGCATCAGCCGAGATTATCAAGTTGTTAAATACAATGCAGGCAGCATTTTACAGATGTTAATTTTATTTGACACTCAAAGCAAACTTATAAGTTAACTGTTATAAACTAAACTTGTAGGTGAAAAAATTGAGAAATTCAAAAATTGGGAGTAAGATATTGCCAGAATTGCAAAGCTAATGAGCAATTAGACCGGAATTTCTACTTGGGTTTTGGATCCAAGTCCTTGTTCTCATCACAAAAAAGGCTGCCCTCCCATTAGTGGGTGACCTCCGGCCTGTTACCCAAACAGGATACACTAACCAAAATGGAATGAGTGTGGGTTTGGTCACTTAACTCCTCGGGATGTGCTTCTTTAAAAATGCCGTGAGCATCCGATGAGACGGAAAAGCCATTCTATCAGGTATACATCCATGGTCCCTTATAAAATGTTTAATTATAATGATGTCACTTTTGTTGCGAGAGTTTCAGCACTAGTTCCCGTAGAGAATGCAAGGCGGCTTCTACACAGACTTCAGGCCAACATCAAAGGCCAGCACAGCGCCCTGGCTCAAGGCTCTAATCTGCAAAGGATCACTGGTCTGTGCCATGCTTCTGGTCAGATAGAGGGTGTCTCTGCCTTCTAATGACACATGGCAGAAGCCACAGCTAATTCCGGACAAGCTAAAACATTTGAAATCATTCTCCAAGTGGGACAGCATCGGGAGTTGTGTGTGTGTGTGTGTGTGTGTGTGTGTGTGTGTGTGTTTAAGCAGTGCCACGTTACAGAAAACAACATATGGAAGAGAAAACAGAACAGAGGGGTTGCATAACTGAAGTCTACCTTTTCTCAAAGAGATTAGGGTACAACGGCTGTGACCCAATTCAAGGAGTAAATTGTTTCCTTTTTCACAAAACCTTCTGGAAGTCATCAACATGGCTCAGAGCCCACTCCATACTTAATTTTACAAAGGCACAGAGGCTGGGAAAAAACGTGTAGGCGGTGCTAAATAAAAGTCAGTGGAACACGTGGGAGCATGCAGAGGGAGAGACAGCGCTTCCTTCACACAGCAAGGGGTCCACATATGGGAATCAGATCTGAGCACAGGGCTCTGATGAAAGATGCTCTCGGGGATCCCCCCCGCCCCTCCTCCCCGGCCTTAGTAAGGCACCGCAGCTCAGAATTGCCATCTTCCCTTCACTAAATGCTGGTCTTTAACTCATTCTCCCTTGCTTGTTTTCCCAACAAAACAATTAGGGGGAAAAAGCATTAATCTTGTATTCTTTCAGCTGAAGTAATGTTCTTGCTTTTTTGATCACAAGAGATATCGCTGTTTCAAATCCACATGTTCAAACAGTGGACATGCACTGGAGTCTGGAGATATGAAGACCAGGTTCTGAACATGTTTCAGCAGTATCTGGCCCTCCCCCTTCTCTGTGGTCCTAACTTACAGAAGAGAGAGCTCTATGGTGAGGAGAGACGTCTCTCTGATAGCACCTCTATTTACCTTCCTCAGTTGGATTTTGTTGGTTCAAACGGTCAAATGTGCAATTTTTACTACTGAATCCTACTTGGATCATGGGAGACAGAGATTAATTAAATTAAACACAGTCCCTGATCTTGGATCACTCATGGACCAAGAGAGATAGCTGGGCATACTGGGGGAAGGGGGCAGTTAAGGGCTATTTTATCATTTTTATCATAAAATTATGTTGATAGGGCTACAAAAACAAAAAGTAAGAAAAGGGCAAGTTTGAGACTGGAGACAATTGTACAGCAGGTAGGGCATTTGCCTCGCATAAGGCCAACCTGGGTCCAATCCCTGGCATTCTAAAAGTGATTCCTGAATGCAGGAGTAAGCCCTGAGCACTGCTGGATGTGGCCCCCAAATAAAACAAAACAAAAAGACAAGGGCCAGTGAGATAGTACAAGGGTTAATTTACCTTGTAAGTGGCTATTCCCAGCCTAATCCCCAACACCGAATAGGCCCCTGATCATCCCAGGAGTGAGTTTTAAGCACAAAATCAGGAGTAACCCTGGAGCAGCACTGACTGTGGCCAATGCCCCACCTCACCCCCCAAAATAAGACAAACTCATTTAGCCAAAAGAGTTGAAATCAGAATCTGAAGAGCTATCTGCATCCCCGTGTTCAATGCAGCACTATTCACAAGAGTCCATCACTGGATGAATGGGTAAGCAAATACAGTCCATCCATCCAACAGAATATTATTCAATATCCATTACTTAAACTAAAGAATTTCTGACACATGTATTAACATGGATGAGCCTTGAAAACATGATAGTGGAATCTGCCCATCGCAAAAGGACAGATACAAAAGAACAAGGGATCGAGTACTTCAGTGATGGTGGGGTGTGATTACTGTGTACATAGTTACATGTATGTTAAGACTATTTGCAAACATGTGACCTGAACATTAATTAAACATTAAATAAATAATTAAATAATTAAACATTAATAATTAAATTAGATTAAATAATTAAACATGAAATTTCCTTAAAGAACAGATCTTGTTCGGGCCGCTCCGGCAAGCACCGCCAGCTGGAGATTGCTCCAGACCAGACCGGGCCAACAACACTGGGGTGCCAGATGGAGAAGGTACAGCTGGCACAGCACGCCTTCTCCAGATGGAGCCCCAGCGACACTGAGCTTCTACTAACACGGCTCCGGTATGCGGGACGGGGACACCTCCAAACCGCGCAGCCGCTTATTGCGGCCACGCGACCTTTCCTGATATACAAAATATTTGCTCAGGAATGGCTCCGCCACTCCTGAGCGTCCACTATCCCAGAGCACAGAAACCAATCTCAGAACACAGCAGCTGCTGGCAGTTATATTCCTGGACTCTGAACTAAGATACGGCCCCGTGCAGCCCCGGGAGGGGAAGGGTTTCTGTCCCTTGGCCTTTTCTCCCCTGGACACCATGGCGATCACCACCATTCGGAACCAGCTGGACAGAGAGGTAGGAGTTTGCAGTGATGGGACGGGATGCATGAGGAATCTTGCGATGGGGTAGGCAGAACTGGGCCTGCCTCCTGCCCAAATGAGACCCTGAGGGGTCTTCCATGTACAGCTCCTCTGCTCCTGAACAGCCATGATCCCAGCGCCACAGAAACCAATCTCGGAATGCAGCGGCTGCTGGCAGAAATACCTCTGGACTTGATGCCAGAATTCCAAATCCGGGTGGCCGCTTTCACGACCATGCAACATCTTATGCTCTTTGTTACAAACAATAGAAAACATACAATCTAATGATGCCGTTCCAACAGGTCTGATTATTGGGAGAAAAACTCCAAATGATGATAGTGAATGTCTAAAATTGAATGTAATCAAAGTAAGGAAAGAGTAAAGTGAAAATTATCTGCCACACAGGCAGAGGGGGAGTGGGAGGGGGGTATGCTGGGGTTATTGGTGGTGGAACATGTGCACTGGTGAAAGGATGGGTTTTTGTGCATAGTTTGACTGAGACTCGATACTAAAAGCCCTGTAACTGTTCTCACGGTGACTCAATTAAAAAATAAAAAAAAAATTTAAAAAAAGAACAAGTCTTGGATGGTTCCTTTTCTGTGAGAGACCCAGAACAGCCAAGCTCAGAGGAGCAGAAAATAGTGGAAACAGGAAGGGGTTCAGCCTTTCAGACTGAAAACTTTCTAGAGAACTGATGACAGTCAACAACAGTGTACTGGCAGTTTGAACATGACACAGAGGGGTTGGAGAGATGGTATAGCAAGTAGAGCACTTCCCTTCCATGTAGCTGACCAGATTTAATCCCTTGTACCCCATCTGATCCCTGAAGCAGAGCCAGAAATAAGCCCTGAGCACAGCCAGGGAGGTCCAAAATAAAAAAACACATAAATAATAAACATGACTCAGAGGTCATAGTTATATTAAGGTTTGTTTGGCATTTTTATGAAAGAAAGAAAGAAAGAAAGAAAGAAAGAAAGAAAGAAAGAAAGAAAGAAAGAAAGAAAGAAAGAAAGAAAGAAAGAAAGAAAGAAAGAAAGAAAGAAAGAAAGAAAGAAAGAAAGGAGGGAGGGAGGGAGGAAAGAGGGAGGGAAGGAAAGAGGGAGGGAGGGAAGACAAGGGAGGGAGGGAGGGAGGGAGGGAAGACAAGGGAGGGAGGGAGGGAGGGAAGACAAGGGAGGGAGGGAGGGAGGGAGGGGAGGGGAGGAAGAGAGGAAGGAGGGAGAGAGAAGGGAGAAAGGGAAGAAGGAAAGGAAGAGGGAAGGGAAGAGAAAGGGAGAGAGGGAAGGAGGAAGAGAGGTGGGAGGGAGAGAGAGAAGAGCAAGATCAGAGGAGACCTTGCAAAGGCTCGATCTCTACTGAGTACTCTAGGTGCCCAACGAGGAAGACCATCATGTTCTATTTCACACAGAGCAGAATGAGGACTAAGAAAGTCCATATAGGGGCTGGAGCGACAGCACAGCAGATAGAGGGTTTGCTTTGCACGAGGCCGACCTGGGTTCGATTTCCAGCATCCCATATGGTCCCCCGAGCACTGCCAGGAATAATTCCTGAGTGCAAAGCCAGGAGTAACACCTGAGCATCGCTGGGTGTGACCCAATAAAACAAACACAAAAAAAGAAAGAAAAGGGGCTGGAGCAATAGCACAGCAGGTAGGGCATTTGCCTTGCATGCGGCCAACCTGGGTTTAATTCCCAGCATCCTATATGGTCCCCCGAGCACCGCCAGGGGTAATTCCTGAGTGCAGAGCCAGGAGTAAACCCTGTGCATAGCCGGGTGTGACCCAAAAACCAAAAAAAAAAAAAATAAAAATAAAAATAAAAAAAGAAAGAAAGTTCACATAAAGCATCTCAGAGCATTTGTACATAGAAAATAAAGAGGGAGAAAATTACTAAGAATTCTTGTGTCTATAAGTCAAAAATGACTAAATACAAGTTTTAAATAAATCAGGAAGCAAAAACTCAAAGAATATGTACTAAACATGGACTTTTGCTTACTTAGGTTTGTTTACTTATATACTAATAAAAATGGTCTACATTTACTTAAACTATAAGTTGTTTTTTGGTTTTGTTTTGAGACCCTACCCAGCAGTGCTCATGGCTTACCTCAAGCTCTGTGCTCAGGGATAACTCCTGGCGGGCTCTGGGGACCAAACCCAGGTCGACCACATGCAATACAAGTGCCCTACCTGATGCCCTATTTCTCTGGTCCTTAAATTATAATTTTTTTTCTTTTTGGGTCATACCTATCGATGCACAGGGGGTACTCCTGGCTCTGCACTCAGGAATCACTCCTGGCGGTGCTCAGGGGACCATATGGGATGGTGGGAATTGAACCTGGGTTGACTGCATGCAAGGCAAATGCCCTATCCACTGTGCTATCGCTCCAGCCATTAAATTAGAAATTTTTAAACTATAATGTCAAACTGCCCTCCAGACAACAATAATGTTGATGAAGAATGCTTTATTGAATGAGTCTCCCTAGAATATGCTCTTAAACCATCAACTAAGAAAGCACCACAGGTAAAACTTCACCAGCCATGAGAAAACACAACATTCTTAAAGCCTTTTCAAAAGGTCTAAAATATTCTTTCTGAAGACACTGAAAAATCTTGCCTCTAAAATCAATATTTGGAATTTTTGTGCATTGTTCTTTCATTTGAAATACCAACAGCAGTAGTTTAGGGCATGTCAGAGATGCTTACTATCCTTTCCCCTTAAAAGGAATTATGAATTCTCAAAAAAATTATAAATAAGGAGCATAATAAATAATACATCTGTGGATATATTGTTGGGTTACAGCCAATGCTGTTTTGGCAGCCAAATAAATCAGAGGAGAGGCTCACTGTTCACAGGGCCATGCTATGTAAGTGGTTCTCAAAACTTCACCCCCAAGATGTTTTTTTAGTGTCAAAACAAGGAGTTAACTGCTAGTATGGTCACTGATGTGCATCTTATATTATACAGGACAAACCCACTTTAAATAATGGTATGTTCAACTGCCCGTGGCTGGGAAATGTTTAGTTTCAACTTGTGGTATTTTTATACAAAAGACATCAATTCATCCAAAAGGAGAGAGAATGATGAATGATAAAATGTAGGAAACAGGGACACTAAGTTTTTGTGGGTTTTTTTTGCTTTTTGGGTCACAAAAATGACCCAAATGTATTTTTTGATTAGTTACCTTACCTGGAAAGAGAAACTGGGCCCAAGTCAGCCCTCAAAATACCACGCAAGGAACTGTCTTACTTAACATCTAAATTCCAAGTAGGTAAACACTTTATTTAGCCTAATGATTCCATAAAAGATTATACAATAAAGGCATAGTCCATATAGTATAGCAGGATTAAGTGAAGATTAGAACAAAATGAGGTCCAGAAAACTGTTAATAAGGAAGGAAATCTGAGAAAGGATACAAGTAATATTATGCCTACAAAATCAAACCATTCAAATTCTTTTCCTGCTGGCTCTGTTTAGGAATGATACTGCCTCCCTGTAAGGTATCTGGCTGTTTCTAAGATGTTTCAGGATGTTCATCCATAATCACTTACATATACCTTTAAAAACACTTTTATTTATTTATTTATTTGTTTGTTTGTTTGTTTTTTGGGTCACACCTGGCATTGCTATTATTTTTAGAAATCTCAACATTGTTTTCCATAGCGACTAAACTATAAACTTCCTACATGAGGATGATTTCTTACAAAACTAAACATACTATTACCATATGCTACAATAGTAGTGTTTTTCATTATTTTCCCAAAGAAGATGAAATTTTACTTCCACACCTGCACATGAATATTTCATAGCTTTATTTATAACTACTATTACTTGGATGGAAGCAAAATACTCTCTAATAGGTGGCTGGATAAACTTTGCTACATCCAGACAAGTGAATTTTTCAGTATTAAAAAAAAGAATGAATAGTCAATTATTTTTCTTTTGCTTCACACCCGGAGATGCACAGAGATTACTCCTGGCTCATGCGCTCAGGAATTACTCCTGGCAGTGCTCAGGGGGGACCTTATGGGATGCTGGGAATCGAGCCCAGGTCAGCCACATGCAAGGCAAACGCCCTACCCACTGTGCTATTGCTCCAGCCCCTCACTTACATATACTTTCTTGCCCACTTGTTTGCCATGTATGTGCTATTACATCACAGACAATTGAGGAACCTGATGCATATTTTATTTAATCTTTTTTTCTCTTCTTGGTCACACCTGGCGATGCACAGAGGTTACTCCTGGCTCTGCACTCAGGAACCACTCCTGGCGGTGCTCAGGGAACCATATGGGATGCTGAGAATCAAACCCGGGTCGACCGCATTCAAGGCAAACGCCCTACCTGCTGTGCTATTGCTCCAGCCTCTTATATAATCTTTTGATATAGAGCAAATTACTCCCAAATGTACCATCTTAAACAATGCTCACTTATAATCTCACAGTTTCTGCTGGTCAGGAATCGGAGCAGGAGTTAGTGGGGACATATGCTTTACATATCTCACAAGACTGTCATTGAGGGGCTGGAGCGATCGTACAGTCAGGAGAGCGGCAGGAATGCAGCAAATTCTAATTCGATCCTCAGCATCCAATATGGTCCCCCTATCCTGCCATGAGTAATTTCTGTGTATGGAGTCAGGACTAACCCCTGAGCATGCTGGGTGTGGCCCAAAGAAGTCCCCTCCCCCGCCCACCAAAAAAAAAAAAAAAGACTGTACTTGAGTGTCATGGGAAAATGCAAGGAAGAATGTTATCCTGAGTTTGAAGGATTTCACTAGACTAAGCAAGTGTATGGAGACATGTTTTAAAAGCCAGGGGTGGGTACAGGTAGGAAGCCCAGGTGTGTGGGATCTGAAAAGGATCAAAGTTATCAGGGGCCTGGGAACCTCGGGTCCTTGCAGCACATTGCTCTGGACATTCCAACTGGGAAGGAAAAGCAGAAAGGAGCTCTGGGACTTTTAGTCTAAAACCACAGACGGGGATCAGGAAGAGAGGGCACGTGGGAGAGTGACTTCCCAGTGCACACCGGCGTGAGTGTGCACACACACTCTCATGTCCTTCTCCAGATACATCAAGTGCCTGTTATCGGTATAGTAAAAGACTAATATGAATGTCAACATGTATTTTTACATATTTAAATAATATTTCTTATTTAGTAAAAGACTGATTCACTGACTAATGAACTGATTGGTTTTTTGGGGGGTCACACCTGTGGATTCTCGGGGGCTACTCCTGGTTCTGCGCTCAGGAATTACTCCTGGCGGTGCTCAGGGGACCATATGTGCTGTCCAAGATCAAACCTGGGTCAGCCACATGCAAGGCAAGCACAATACCTACTGTACTGTTTCTCTGGCCCTTGGCTTCTCCTCTAGTTTGTGTCTATTCGCTCCCTTCTGCCCCCTGCCCTGCAGACGGCAGCTCTGTTTGCTGCGTGTGTTACTGTGTGCTCCCTCGCTGATGAAATCCCTCCCATCAGAGTCCATGATCCAGACGTGAACCTTTCACCTCGCTCTCTCAAGTCACAAAGCTTCCCTGGCACCCCAGGGGAGAGTCTATTACAGTCACTCATACCTGATCATGTCTGCCACTCTTCTCCCTGGAAAACCACTGGCCCTCCAGTCATCTGATCCCTCTACAGTGACTACAGAGTCCTTAATCAATCTGCTATTTCCTTAAAAATCTAAGTTAGGGATGGTCAACATCTTATCCAACACTTTACTGACACATACTAATCAAAATATTTTTTTTTTAATTTTTCACTCGTACCAGTAAATACCAGGCAAAAATAGTCCCAATGTGCACTTCGTGATTACAAGTGAGGTGATATTTTCTGGAATAAATGTAAATAACAAATATCACCTTTTCATCCTATGCCTAAAATATTTAATGTTATTTTACCTTTTATCATTGAACTGAAGCCATCGCACAGTGGGTAAGGCGTTTGCCTTGCAAGCGGCCGACCAGGGTTCAATTCCTCCGCCCCCTCTTGGAGAGCCTGGCAAGCTACCTGTGGAGTATTTGATATGCCAAAAACAGAAATAACAATTCTCACAATGGAGACATTACTGGTGCCCGCTCAAGCAAATCGATGAACAATGGGATGACAGTGCTACAGTGCTCAGTGCTACATAAATACAAAATGAACTACTCTCAGTGTCAAGAAAAACCCCTGGAAACCAGAATCTCTCCCAGCCCTGAAGAAAGGATGGGATGAATTCCTTTCTGCCAGGATGCCTTTATGGAAAATGAGGCCCAAGGCCACCTCCAGTTCAACCTGAAGGCTTGAGGCCATCCAGTTAATCGTGGGACATTTTATGGGCAGGCCTGGGTAACTCTGACGTGCCAGATGAGATCAATGCCATTATTGGTGTGTTTCCTATCCTTAGCCAGCTCCAGGACTTCTCAGTAAATAACGGGGTACCCCAAATGGAGAGTTCTCCAATCTTGCTGTGTTTATGCAAAAGAACAAGTCAGATTTGTTAAGCCATCTGGCAACATTTAAAATGAAGGTGGAGAGAAAACCATGTTTCTATAACTTGATTTTTGTAAGAATCAGATACTAATTCTACAGAGGTTATTGACTAAATGTATACTAATCTTTATTTAAAAGGTATCCACTTAGGGTAATTTAGATAAAACTTGGTTGCTGTAGGCTAAGCAACCTAGTCTTTTCTTTTCTTTTATTTTTTTTTTGACTTTTGGGGTCACACCTGGCGATGCACAGGGGTTACTCCTGGCTTTGCACTCAGAAATTACTTCTGGCAGTGCTCAGGGGACCATATGGGATGCTGGGAATCGAACCCAGGTCAGCCGTGTGCAAGACAAATGCCCTACCCGCTGTGCTATCTCTCCAGCCCCAAGCAGCCTAGTCTTTGGGTGAACATGCTGTCACTAGTCTGACCAGGGTATTGGAAGCCAGAGCTTTATTTACTAGGGGGAACCTCAGCTCAAACTGCAGAATTAATTGCTTTCCCCCAACCTGTCAATTGGCTACAGTGCCAAGGTGGACATCTAAGCTAGTCCTAAGTATTCACTTTTAGTTCTATGAACACAGTCATTTGGAGAGAACAAGAAATTTTAACAGCTCGGGACTGGAGCAATAGCACAGCGGGTAGGGCGGTTGCCTTGCACGCAGCCGACCCAGATTCGAATCTCAGCATCCCATATGGTCCCCTGAGCACCGCCAGGAGTGATTCCTGAGTGCAGAGCCAGGAGTAACCCCTGAGCATTACCAGGTGTGACCTGAAAATCCAAAAAAAAAAAAAAGAAGAAAGAAAGAAGTTTTAACAGCTCTTAATTCCCCTTTCCATCATGGGATTAACACCCCATCATGAAAATATTTCCTCTAAACCAGAGTGTACAGCAGGAGAGGAACAATGGGCTTTGGAATGAGGTTTCCAAAAGGAAGTTGATGGGTGTTTTACCAAACAAGGAAAATGCTTTAACGCTAGTGAAAACCACCTTCTGTGGGAAGGGACTGAACAGGACAGTAAGGTAGAAGGAACTCAGAACTGTGCTTTCTGTGCCATGAATGAACCTAGTGGTAATCTGGGGCCTCCTCTCCTAACACCTGTTCAGCATCGAGGAATTCACCCAGGAGAGGTTTGGCAGCTTGACCTCATGCAAATGATCAAACGCGAAAATTTTCAAGATATAAATATCTATTGGTTCTTATTGATAGTTACAGTGGGTGGGCAGAAGCTTTTCCAATCTGAGAAGTGGCTTGTTGCTTCTATGCCATTAGAAAAATCTGGACACAGGAAGTCATTTTCTATCAACCAAAACTGAGGGTGAAGTGATTCCTTTGCATTATTTTTTGTGATAGAAATGGGTGGGCATTATGTTGTTTTGGTTTCTATTAACCCTTACACTTTCTAAGGCAGCAAACCACATCCTTACTGGATCAGACAGGACCTTCTCCAGGGTTTAATCATTTCAAAGTGACATTACTCAGTCAAACTGATCTGATCTTTTCTTTCAGATAACTTCAGGAACCAATTCAGTGCCTGGGGCCCACTGCAACAAGGTAGCATGAGATTCCACCCCTTGTGCAGGCAGGGTCAGCACCCCTTTGTCAGCATGAAGCAGCTCCAGAAGACCTGATCTGCAACCATTCTCCCTTAAAGATTTAAGGGGGTGCAATCTGGGGGGCGGAGGGGGGAATATGATGCAGGCAGGTAGGCAGGGAAAGGCCCCTGGCAACAAAACTTAGGTGAACAGAACTTCTGGGAGGAAAATCCTAAGACTGATCCACCCTGTGGATACAGAAAACAGACCTGATAAGACCTTCAGCAGCCCCTGAGGACATTGGACCCCTCCCCATGAAGTTCCTCAAACTCTCAGACCTCTCCCTTAATCTGATTAAGACGTGATCCAGCCCTGAGAAAACTCCAGAACTTCCAGATCAAGACAACCTGGGAAGAGTCTATAAAAGCCACCTTGAACAAAGGTGGACGCACATATGGTGCCCGAGCCCGTGTGCTGCTTGTGCCCACGTGGCTGAGCACATGTGGCACTCGAGCACATGTGTTGCCCACATCTCCCCTCTGAGATGTGGACTTTCATGCTTTTGTGTCTAATGCTAGGATATGTGTAGGGGCTCTCTCCGCCCCTGGAGAAGCCCGTGTTCTCTTTTGAGTGCATTTCTCTCTCTCTCTCTCTCTCTCTCTCTCTCTCTCTCTCTCTCTCTATATATATATATATATATATATATATATATATATATATATATCTCCTCCCCTCCACACCTTAAAAATCCTCCAAATAAAATCTATATATTCACAAGAAAATTTTTTAATTAAAATAAATAAATACAAAATGAGCTTCTTAGGATAACTTTTGAGGTTGACTCTTCCAGAAGGTTTCAAATATGCAATAAAGTATTATTAGCTAAAATTGCTGTGCTCTGCATTACAACTCCAAGACTTACTTGTTTTATAACTGGAATTCTGTACTCATATAGGTATACCTCATGGTCAGACTAAGTATTAACATATAAATGGTTCTGCTCATGGGCTCTTTTCTACTTCATTTTTGTATTCATCATTCCTGAATCACATCTGACTTTTTTAAAATTAGTCTTTGTAATATGTTTTCATGTAACAAATGCTTCTTTTTTGGTCCATTCTTTTTCAGAATTGATTTAACTGTTAACACACATTTTATTTTCTATATTGGCATCATTTTAAATATTCCATTGCACTAACATAGGTTAATTTACTGAAAATTCATTTTTTTCAGACCTTTTATTACAATGTCTTCCACATGCTAAAACTTTGTTCACAGTCACTTTATTTTGCAAAAAAAATTTTAGCAAAACTGAGGGTTCAAAGAATAAGATATAGTCAAGGTTCCTGGTACATGCTAACAAATTCTCCAAAGGGTTGTAATATATACTCCCACCAACAATATGTGAGATATTTTTCTTCCACTAAATTAACAACTTTAAATATTATAGTATCTTACAAGTGTTTCACATCCTTAACAATTTGATTTTATTTTATGGATTCATTTTGATTCAAGTAAGATTAGACTACTTAGGACACAGCTAGTTCTTTTCTGACTCAAACTGCTAGATTGTTCATTATAAATAATTTGCCTTAAGGAAACCAAGCCATGGTATGTTTTGTGATTTATAATCCAGAATACCTCACTTTGTCTAGAACAGGTTGTGATGTGTGGGCCAGAGGAATAGTACAGGGGTGAAAGTCTTACATCCTATTGACCCAAATTCAAATCCCCAGCATCACATATGATCCTCCAAACACTTCCAGGGGACACACTTCTGAGCACAGAGTTCAGGAATAGCCCCTGTGCACTACAAGGTGTGACCCGAGAAGCAAAACAAATTGCTATCTGTATCACTAATATGGAAGTAGTAGAACAACTCAATCTCCAGAACCCCCTCTCTGTGTAAATTAACCGCAGGACTATTGCTACTGGAGATGGTAGGGTCACCAGAACTCACCAGATGATCCTACTTTGAATGAAGGACACCTCCTCCTTAAGCATGACTTGTTCCCCCACTCCACACAGGGCAAAATGACTTGGGTACAATGATCTGCTCCCCAACCCTTCATAACACATGTCTGTGTTTGTAAGCAGGCTGTATCCTGTCCCCATCAGACCTGGAATGTTCCCAGCACAAAGCTCTGGGGAACGTAACTAGTTACAGGGGGCTGACTGTCTCTGTGCCTCAACCTCTCTTAGGAGGCCCTGGAACCAGAGGTGGTTGGCATGTGAAGGAGCCCTCCGACAATGCGGGGGTCTGGGAACTGTTCTTGCCCTGCACCTCACACAGGGTTGGGCCGGGTCGCATCACAGGAAGTCCCCAAATGTTGCCCTGTTGGGACCCAAATGCCAGGGAGAGAGGAATAGCTGGTGCCTCTCCCTGTTTGTGTCATTGGGGAACAGCATGTGGACGTGGGGAGAAGAGATGGAGATCCGGGAAGCCTGAACACATCGATACAATTTCTCACCCAGAAAGCATTCCAGGCCAGCTGCTGACCCACTTGCGCCGCCTTGTCCACCACGATGAACATTCTGAAAAGGTCTGTTGTCAAATTCTTCTGCTATTTTGCAATGTCAACAGACATGATGCTTGAAGTGGCAAATGAGGCCGACTCTGACAAAGCCCCTTTGTCCCCATGAAGCCAAGTGAGTCAGACGCACTCGGGGAGGTGAAGGCTCCCAGAGCTCGGGATGCTTGGCACACAGTGGCCAGAAGCTGGAATGCCCCCATTCTCTCACAAGGGCCTGGGTATGTGGGAGCAGGGGGGCGGAGAGAAATCATTCCAGCAAAGCATTTGTCCTGCTCTGAAGCACTTAACAAAACCCAGGCAGGGGACAATTTTATACTCACAAAGCAGAAAGAGGGCCAGACTGAACAAAGACATCCACAGGACACCCAGTTCTATTGGAACTTCAACTAAGCCCAGCCGGAGAGAGATAAGGCAGACAATGGCTGACACAGGCACATTGGGGAACCAGAGATGTAGCCTCCAGGGACGCTGGACCACTGGCTCCAGTTATTTGTGCCAAAGCATCATTCTGCCCAGGGCCTTCTAAGGTGGGGCAGTTCAAGGGTGACAGCTACAAGAAGGAAAACGAAAGGTTTTTCAACCAGCCCTGGTTGAACAGGTCCCAAACAGGGATGTTAGAAGATCCAGAAAAGAAAGAGAAACAAGAGAGAAAAAGCATGGGGTCAGCGGGTTCACAGCCTCGTGGACTGACAGCCCCGATTGTCCTTCATGTACCATATGTATTGCTTAGACTCAGTAATCATACAAGAGAAAGAGCATTCTGTCGTCAGTTGCCTTGCTACCTTAGACTTTTACATATCCAAGGGCCCTAAGTTGCGGTGATCATCGTCCTTATAAAGAGCTTCCACAACAGGATATTCTTCAAGGTAGGAAGCAGAAAACAGGTACAGGCCCCCCACTGAGCAGCGGCAGTCCAGGACAACATCCTATCTCCTGGACCCCAGCACTCTGGATTGAAAGGATCCTAAACTGTCCTTCCTGTCTATCTAGTCTCCAACAAAGTTTGACCTCAGAAGTGAACACTGGAGGCTGGAAAGACAGTACAGCAAGTAAGGTACTTGCCTTGCAAGCGCCTGACCTGGATTTGATTCCTGACATCTCATATGGTACCCTAAGCTTGTAGTAATTCTTGAGTGCAGAGCCAGGAGCAAGCCCTGAGCATCTCCAGATAAGACCTCCTTGCTCAAAAAGAGAGAGAAAGAAAGAGAGGGGATGAAGGAAGAAAGGGAGGAAGGAAGGGAGGAAGAAGGGAGGAAGGAAGGAAAAAGGAAGGAAGGAAGGAAGGAAGGAAGGAAAGAAGGAAGGAAGGAAGGAAGGGAGGGAGGGAGGGAAGGAGGGAGGGAGGGAGGAGGGAGGGAGGAAGAAAGGGGATGGAGGAAAGAAAGAAAGAAAAAAGAAAGAAAGAAAGAGAGAGAGAGAGAAAGAAAGGAAAGAAAGAAAGAAAGAAAGAAAGAAAGAAAGAAAGAAAGAAAGAAAGAAAGAAAGAAAGAAAGAAAGAAAGAAAGAAAGAAAGAAAGAAAGAAAGAAAGAAAGAAAGAAAGAAAGAAAAGAAAGAAAGAAGGAGAAGGAAGGAAGGAAGGAAGGAAGGAAGGAAGGAAGGAAGAAGGAAGGAAGGAGGAAGGAGGAAGGAAGGAAGGAAGGAAGGAAGGAAGGGAAGGAAGGAAGGAAGGAAGAGAAAGAAAGAAAGAAAGAAAGAAAGAAAGAAAGAAAGAAAGAAAGAAAGAAAGAAAGAAAGAAAGAAAGAAAGAAAGAAAGAAAGAAGAAAGAAAGAAACGAAGAAAGAAAGAAAGAAAGAAAGAAAGAAAGAAAGAAAGAAAGAAAGAAAGAAAGAAAGAAAGAAAGTTTTACCTTAGTTTAGGTGATTGGTTACAAAACTGATGAAGCATTCAGCACTTAGAACCCAGGAGGACAAACTTTCCATGCAGAGCCTTCTGCCCAGCAGTCCTGAGATTCTGTTTTATTTCCATCCAAGTAGAAATATAATCCTAAGTGTCAGTCATGCTCTTCTCTAAATCAGTGGGTCTCAGAGTTGATTGCACACTGGAACCATTTGAACAGACTTTAAGAGTCTCATGCTCTACTGGCTGAGCTAGCAGGTGATTACCATTTGAGCCGCCTTAAAAAATTACTGAAGCCTGGGTCCCAACTGCAGATATGGTTCTGACGTAATCGATGGCATTGTGGGCTGGATCTCAAGCGTGTTACTGGGGATATTAGAAAGATACTAGGAATAGTAAGAGCTCTCCAATTGATTCAAATAAGAAAGAAACCTCGTGAGCCTCTCCTCTAAACTATTTCTGCATCTCCCACCCCCAATCACTCTTTTAAGTACTTTTCACTTTCTGTCCTGCACATTTGTTCACTTTCAACAGGTGCAGGCGCTATGAGTGGACAGAAACACTCTGGGAACGCACTCCCTGCCTGGCACAAACCATTTCTTATACTACTTTCTTTCAGTTCCTTTGACAGGCTAACTGCATTTTATTTTCTGAAGATTAATTTCCTACTGTGAATTTGATGTTGATTTTGAGTCGTGCCCTGTTAGGCTTTCTTAAAGCATCCATTAATATGTTACACTGAGCAAAAGGACTCCTAATAATTCCAAACCTTTTCTGCTTGAAGGTTTTCTTTCAGATCCAAAGCTCTTACCCCACGATAGTGAACAGGCTATCCCAGGTCAGACAGAGCTCTGGCCTGGCCGGGGGCTGGGGTGCGTCAGGTACTAGTGGGTCTCTAGGGCCGACACTCAGCCAGTCCAGATCCCGTTTCCACTTCAGCAATCAGGGAATCAGGTTCAGCAAAGAGGGTCCTCTCTTGGGGTCTGGCCTGTGTCGTGGGGCTCAGAGATGCTGGGCTGTGCTGTTGCTCCTCTGGAGACGCGGGAAGCGGGGTGCAGTGTTGGCTCTCTGGCCATCTCTGCTGAGGTGCTGGTGGCAAAAAATGAATATTTTGTGTGTGTGTGTGTGTGTTTCTGCTCCCTTGAGCTATACTTATTGGTCCACAGGGTTTTTTTTTTTTTAATGCATTTTGGGTCACACCCAGTGATGCTCAGGGGTTGCTCCTGGCTCTGCACTCAGGAATTACTCCTGGCAGTGCTCAGGGGACCATATGGAATGCTGGGAATCAAACCTGGCACGTGCAAAGCAAATGCCCTACCCGCTGGGCTATTGCTCCAGTTCCTGGTCAGCAGGTTTACGAACTCCTCTGGCTAATGTCATTGTCACTAGGAGCCAATAATGGCAAGCGACATCAGTGATCAGTTTCCTCCCCATACAAAAGCTTTGGGCAAAGGGGCGAGGGAGAAAGTAGAGTGGACAGAGTACTGCCTTGCGTGAGTCTTACAGGGTTGATTCCTGACCCCGCATATGCTTCCTCTGAGCATGGCCAGGAATGACCCCTGAACAGAGTCCGCAGTGACACTGAGCATCACCAGGTGTAACCCAGGACTGCCCCACGCCCCCACATGAAACAGATCCAACAACTTTCTACCTCTTTCTTTTTCTCTAGCTCTGCTTCCATCTCCATCTCTATCTCGAGACCTACCTCTATCTATGAATCTATCAAAAGGATTATTTTAAGAGTTAGTTCCCATGATTATGAGAACTTAGAAGAATCTTCAGGGCAGGCCCGAGTCTGGGCCCCCAGCTGGAAGCTGACCTTGCAGTCTGCAGTGGAAACTGGCAGAATTGCCACGTTGCGGGCCAGCAATGGAAATAGAATGCTTCAAGCTTTGACTCTTAAAACCTTCAACCAATTACAGGCGGCCCACCAGCACAACACATTACAAAGAATGATCTAGTTCAAAAGTCAGTGAGTGCGAAAATTCACTCATCTACAAAATAGATGTTTTCTCAAGAACTCTGTGGCAGGTGCTTGACAAAACCACTGGCTGTTGTGGCTAGGCAGTTTGAGCCATGAAGTCTACATCTCAGAGAGAGAGAGAGAGAAGAGAGGTGCCTGCCACAGAGGTAGACTTGGGTTAGGGGCAGTTGGGGGGGGAGAGAGGAGGGAAACTGGGACATTTTGCTCTGGGAAATGTACGCTGGTGGAGGGATAGGTGTTGGAACATTGCATGACTGAAACCTAATCACAAACAGCTTTATAATGCTCTAGCCCATGGTAATTCTATTTTTAAAATACTAATAATAAAAACGAAATCATCTCACTATCTGGTGTGAGAGATATCTTTCCTCCTCAGGGCCACCAGCCACTTCCTGTCCCCACCCAACCTGTAGCTGGTAGGTGTATCCCCAAGATGTCCCCATATGAAACCCCCAGTATAAAGTCTCCATAGAAACCTAGTGATATATTTGGTACATGTATGCTTTTTTAAAATGTATTTCTGCCTAATGGATCATCCCCAGTGACTTCAATCAATCCTGTCCTCTTACTGTTACTGCTTTGCCCTCAGGTTGACCAAGGACAAGACGGTTCTCAGCAAGGCCTCACACGGGCAGTGTGTGTCCTCTGTGTCCAGCTACTGCCTTCATGGCAGAGTATCACAGCCACCTTCCTCCGTAGTCTATTCAGAGCATGGACCCAGGCTGTCTCAGCTTCTTACAAAGCAGCCAGAGTATCAAAGAGACCTTAAATGTTCCCACCACTCACCCTCTCGGTCACTGTGTGTGGTGTGTGTGTGTGGGGGGGGGGGGCGATGTGCCTACTCCTCTCCCGTGGTCATCATGTCCCAACAGAAGTGAGTATCAAGTCACCACGCTGCTCTCCCCTACGCTGACACAGGGTTGCATTAAGTCCGCCTCCACAAAGCCGGGGAAAACAGAAGTGGAAAGACAGCAGGAGGCTCCCGGGGCAGGGGGGGCGGGGGGGTGTCCCAGGAGAGATAGGCACAGCTGTGTGGCCTTGGGGCCTCGGGTCCCCAGCGCCACAGAGGCCCACCCAAGTTCACCAGAGGCCACATGGAATCTGAGGACATATGTTCCAACCACCACAGGAAACTTCCTCCTCTGTGATTTGACTGCAAAATTCAGGCCCAGAGATGAGGGTAATTGTAGCTGTGTCCTCAGACAGGCCACGTTCCTCAGCACGGTCACGCCGCCTGCAACAGGGGGCAGCGTCCCAACTGCCGGTGCCAGGCTTCCTGGCTGTGGCTGCCGCTGATGCTTTACTGTCATCTTGGAGCCCTGAAATTCCAGTGTCGCTGCACTCAGACAAACAAAGGATCAGGAGAAACTATTGGTCTAACTTGGCTTGATGTCAAGCAACTGTCTCCCTGTGGGAACGGGAGACAAAGAATGTATTAACTGATCTGAGGAAGATCTGGCCTGGGTACAAGTGTCTAAATTTGAACTTTGTCTCCCCTCTGCCCAGAGTCGGTGAATGCAACCGTTTCACACCAGCACCTGGAGGCACCAGATGGGTAATATTCTGTGTCCTGTATTTAAAGGGAAACACATGGAATATAAAGATTTTACTGAACACTTTAGTCCAAGTGACCACAGGCAAAAATGTAAGATGTTATTTTCTGTTATACTAGTGTATCCTATTTCAGTTTTCTATACTTCTGTATATAACCAGCTCCAAACCTAATGGTTTAAAACAATTTGTGGATTGACTTATGCTGGTCTTGCTTGGGTCATTCATGACTAAATTCAGCAGCTGGGTAGAGTGGGCTAGAGGACTCGGTGCTGATGGAGCCGGGGCTTGAGCATGACCTGCACACGCTTCCCTCAGAGCCTTCCAGGGATCTCCTGAGAGTCCCCACCTTAGTCCAGGGGCAGAGCCTTCCAGACGGCTGCTTCGCTGCACTTTCCAGCCTAAGATTCATCAGCCCAGTGGTGCAGCTTCATTGCCTCATCCTGCTCCTGTTTTTATGTCTTTTTTTCACCAACACATACTCATTCTGTAATAGGGGAAGAGTAAACAAAGATTATAAAAAGAATCATGATGCAGTTCTGGAGCTGCCTGAGTGGGTCTCAGACCACAGATGATCTTTGTGCATTTTTTGTTCCCAGGGAGGTGACTGATGCTGGACCTCAGACAGACTGTGAGACCAGGAGGCTGGTGTTACTTTTGTGGGACTGGCAACAGATGCTCAAGGAGGGCTGAGGGCAGGTGAGCAGAGGCCAGATTGCTCTCTTGTCCTCTGGTGTGGCCTCAGACTCAATGACGCATGGGCCTGGGAAATGCCAAGACCTGAGCTCTTGGGTCAAATAATGATATTTGTATCTGACTAAAATCTAACCTTTACTGTGTATAAAAGAAGTGTACTAACCAGATTACTAGTTCTTCTACCTACTAGTTATTTGATTTTCATACTTTACAATGATCATGCAAATCTATATTCAATTAATGATCGTTTTAATAAAATTCTCAACACACACACAAACCTGAGCTCTTTTGCTGTTTTCTTTTTTTTTTCTTTCTTTTGGGTCACACCTGGCAATGCACAGGGGTTACTCCTGGCTCTGCACTCAGGAATTACTCCTGGCGGTGCTCAGGGGACCATATGGGATGCTGGGATTTGAACCCGGGTCGGCCGCATGGAAGGCAAACGCCCTACCCGCTGTGCTATCGCTCCAGCCCCTGCTGTTTTTATTATTTGGATTTGTTTGTTTGTTTGTTTGTTTTTAGGCCACACCCAGCTATGTTCAGGGCTTACTCATGGCTCTGCACTCAGGGACCACTCCCCGCAGACTCAGGGAACCATACAGGGTGCTGTGACCCACCATGGTGGGCTACATGCAAGGTAAGAGCCCTATCTGCCGTTGTGTCACTCCAAGATCTGAACTTTGAAAGCATTAGGAGGTGCAAGGGAGAGTGTGTGAACTTGTCATTATGCAAACTTCCTTACCTCCTAGGAGTTCAAGATATGCCAGGAAGGAAATACTCAAGTCAGCATTTCCTGTACCACCAGTAGAGAAAGTCCCCTCTGGTTCCAACATGCCAGCTGTTTGAACAGGACTGTGCCAACGCTGCTCTTCTGAACCCTCCTCCAACCAGACAGTGTTTGTGGTAGAATTCACCTCCTGGTCTCGCCAGCATGTTCTGTGTAGCAGGGGCAACTGAAAGAAGCCTGAGTGCGCATTAAAGTCTTTCAGTGTCATACCTGGAACTATTCCCTCAAAATCATCTCTTTCCCCAGCAAGACCTACAAAATTATCCAAAAGAAAATTAGTTTCATGCTTGCCTTTAGTGAGGAGGGTTGCAACATATCATTTCTATCAGCAGAGGGTCCATGGTGTGAATGGAAGCCAGGTCCAGAGTTCTCACCTGACTCTGGGATTAGCTGCTACCATAGACCTGTAATGTGACTTTCAATAAACAACATCATATTTCTGCATTGACTTTCATAACACAAAATCAGAAATTCTTTCCTATAAAAATAGTTTAACTGAAAGTCGTAATAAAATAGTATATTTTAAAATCTTGTTGCTGCAGCCCAGAGAAGATAATAGGAGGGGCAGGGCACTCACCTTGCACTCAGCCAGCTGAGTCCATTCAAGCAGTGCCAGGAGAGATCCCTGAGCCCAGATCGAGGACCAGGAGGAAGCCCTCAGCAATACCAGGTGTGGTCCCCAAAATAAACAAAGATCTTGTTTTAAACAAAGAGCTAAAGGTAACACAGGAGAACAAATGCACAAAACTGTGGGGTGGAGGGTGTGAAAGGGGGGCACTGGGACACTTGGGGAAAGAAGGTGGGTACCTTGGTGATGGGTGTGGGGTTGGAATTATGTACATAGAAAACTACCATCAACAATATTATAAATCACAGTACCTCATTCAATAAAAATTTTTGAGATAAATAAAATTTCTTTAGAGTAAAAATTACAATTTTCCAAAGAAATCTATTTAAAAGATATTATAAAGCATACATTCTGTATTAAAAGATTGGGTATTTCTATACTTAGAAAACTAAATACAAAAAAAAACCTCAGAGAAACAATAAATTTGTACAGTAAAGTGTGTGCTGCAAAAGAAAAACACAGAAATCCATGACATTTCTATATGCAAACAATGAAGCAGAAGACTGTCAAACACATACATAATAAATAAATAAAAATTCCTCACTTACTACTGGGCCACAAAAAAATCAAATACTTGGGAATAAATTTAACACAAGAGGTAAACAATGTATACAAAGAAAACTGTACGCCACTAATAAAAAAAAATTAAAGAGGACACAGAGAATAGAAACTCATCTCCTGTTCATGGATTGGAAGGACTAATCTAGTCAAGATGATTACTCTTCCCAAAGTGCTCTACAGATTTCATGCAGTACCTATAAAAATACCCAGGGAAATTTTTTGGAGACATAGAACAAATGCTCGTAAATTTTATATGGATAAATAAATCCTCCCAAGTAATCAAAGCAATTCTAGGGTAAAAAGAAAATGGAAGGCTTTTATTTCCAACTTTAAATTATATTATAAGACTATAGTAATTAGGATAATGTGGCACTGGAATGAAGACAATCTATCTGACTAATGAGATAGAATTGAGAGTCCAGAGACAGACCCTCAGGTTTGGAGACAGGTAATCTTCAACAAAGGATTCAGGTCAAATTAAATGAAGTGAAGAAAGGCTACTCAGTAAATGGTGCCAGGTGCAAAGAAAAATAAAATGAACACAGACCCCTACCTCACACCTTATATTTTATACAAAAGCTCATTCAAAGTTGATCAGAGACCTGCTAGCAGACCTGATTCCATCACTTATGTAGAGGAAAACATAGGCAGAACCCTTCATGAGTTTAAATCTAGAGGCATTTTTATGGCTCAATAACATTGGCCAAACAAGAAAGCAAAATAAACAAATGAGATTGCAAAAAAAAAGTGACTGAATTAAAAAGAAACATTGAAGACTGACAAAATATTTTCTCATCACTTATCTAAAAAAAGTTAATATCCAAAACATTAAAGCACTTAAAAAAAAGCTTTAATAAAATGTAAAAAAATGAAAAGTGATGAACAGAAACATCCTAGAGGAATATATACAGGTGGCCAGTAGGTATGTGAAAAAGTGCTCCTTATCACCTGTCATAAGGTAAATGCAAATCAAAACAACAACAATGAAATACAACCTCATACCAGTAAGAATGTCACACAGCAAAGCAAGCAGAAACAACCAGTGCTAGTGAGTATGTGGGAAAAAAGAGAAACCCTCATTCACTGTTGGTGGGAATGTAAACTGGTTTATTCTTTATGGAAAACAGTATGGAGACTTCTCAAAGAATTCAGAATTGAGTTCTTATACACCCACCATTCTTCTTCTTGGCATCTACCAACAGCCCAAAAACACTATTTCAAAAAGACATCTGTGCTCCTTTGTTAGTTACAGCTCTATTTACAATAGTCAACTCCTGAAAACAACCCAAGTGTCCAAGAAGAGATGAGTGGAATAAGAAATTATAATATACACAATGGATGAATACTCAGCTAAGAGAAAAGAAAACCATGCAATTTTCTACTACATGGAGGGAAGTGAAGGGCATTACACTGAATGAAGCTCGTCAGAAGAAGTACAGATATGTAATGATCTATTTCATATACATCAACAGAGTACAAAGAAATCTAATAATAGGCAGCAAGCTTGAAGACTGGCTTTCAGAAGTGACTGTACCAAAGCGTTTCAGGGCAGGCAGGGAGCGGATGAGTGGGTTCTGTGGGTCAGTGGTGGTGGGTGTGCAAAAACCTATTTTTAGCAGGATTAGAACTCAGAGTCAGTAAACTTGAAAAAATTAACCAATGAATTAAAATAAAAACGTGTGTATCAGTCTGTAACTATATCTCACAGAGATTCATCAGAAAAAGAAAAAGAAAAAAAAACTTGTGTATCCTGTCACTTGGGAAATATGCAAAGGCAAATAAGAAGTCTTGATTTTGATAGACTGAATGTTTAGCTTTTTCTCTAAAGGTTAAGCTTTTGAGTATTATCTTCTCATTGGTTCCCAAATATACTTCAAGACTTTGCCTTAGTTCTACCTTAGTAGTGGCACTGTTTTAAAATCATTATTATTAAGATCATTGCTTCCGGGACCGAGGGGCCAGCAGCTTCCCCTGCATCCCCTGGCCTCGGTGTGAGTCCAGCAGCACGCACGGCTCTGAGCACCACCCCGCTCACCTTAGAATAGAGGCAGGACGAGCCCCTGCGTGCCTCCAGGTGTGGCCCCAAAAACCCCACCCTCCAAAATAATTTTGTTTCAGTAGTGGGCGTTTTTGTTTGTTTGGTTGGTTGATTTTTGGTTTGGGTTTTGGTAGGAAGGAGGCATTTTCTCTTCGGGTTTAAAAATCTTTCAGAATCCCTAAATATTTGGACTATCCTAGCCTCAGAACTGAGGTCAATTCTGTGAAATAATTGGACAAAACAACTGAATTCCCCACTTCAGTTGTTTCATCCAGTTATTTCTTTTTCAAAGTCATAAAATTTCTCAAGAAATCCCAAAAGCGGGGCTGGAGCGATAGCACAGCGGGTAGGGCGTTTGCCTTGCACGCGGCCGACCTGGGTTCGATTCCCTGCATCCCATATGGTCCCCTGAGCACGGCCAGGGGTAATTCCTGAGTGCAGAGCCAGGAGTGACCCCTGAGCATCGTGCTGGGTGTGACCCAAAAAGCAAAAAAAAAAAAAAAAAAAGAAATCCCAAAAGCAAGATTGTAAAGCAGCAAAACTGTCACCACCATCACCCCAAAAAAAACTCTGTCACCCCCAAATAGGTCTTGGGTAAAAGGCTGCATTCAGGGAAAGGACCCTGAAGATAGAATGGAGTTTACCTTTGTAAAAATATTTTTCCTGCCAGCTCAGTTTATTCTATTCTATCCTTCCTCCCCTCATGAGCCCATTCACAGGAAACAGACAGCTGAGTCAGCACCCCACTTCTTTTGAACAACAAAGCTGGAGACTGGAGAACTAGCATAAAACAAAATCTTCCTTTGGTGTTAGAATTTCCAAGAAAAGGGATAAAAGTTTGTTTCAGCAGGAAGCAGTTCACTTTGAACTGAGGCCCCAGCTTCCATAGCAATGAAGGGTGGGGGGGAATAGTGGGAATTGGAAAAGGACCAGAATTCCACTTTAGACAGAATCACCTATCCTTACCCCAAAGCCTAAAGGCCAAGTTCCCTCTGCATGCACCCCCCCCTCAAAGCCTAGTCTTTGTTTAGTTCGCACATAAGACAGTGCCTCAGGGACCCGCTCAGGAGGGGATTTTATTGTCCATTCTGGCACCCACCTCTACTTTTCCTTTCTCCCCTATAAAATCCTTCTTGTGACCTTACAAGGTCACAGACAAGGTGTCTACAGACAAGGTGGGTTTGGGGGGAACACGAGTTGGTTATCGTCCAACCTGCCGGCAAGTTGCTCACAAAGCTCTTTCTCGATCCATCAAAAAACAAAAATAACAACCTGTTAAAAGGAGTTGTAAGATTATTTTTGTGAAGGGAGTCCTGATTCCCGTGCCTTGTCTATGAGGCCTATACCCATTTTTAAAAAAAATTTTTTTTTGCTTTTTGGGTCACACCCGGTGATGCACAGGGGTTACTCCTGGCTCTGCACTCAGGAATTACCCCTGGTGGTGCTCAGGGGACCATATGGGATACTGGGAATCGAACCTGGGTTGGCCACGTGCAAGGCAAACGCCCTACCCGCTGTGCTATCGCTCCAGCTCCCAATTTTTTTTTTAATATTTTTTCTTTTTTTGCTATACCCATTTTAATGAGAGGAGTTCTGGTTCCTGTCCCCACTTTTTGCTCATTACCCCTATGAGAGGAAGCCAGATTCCCGGGCCCTACTTTCATCACATCTGTAGACTAGGTCACACTGACATGTTTGTCTCTGTACAGCATCACCTTGTCATGTGTAACCCTGTCTGCTCTCTCCCCAGTCACAAGCTCCCAATACAGACCATCCTGCATCCAGGGACAAACCCTGTAAAGTAGAGCCTGAGCCTTGGGTCGGGTGCTCAGCCTTTGGAGGCCCCCTGCTGAGTCAGCACTGGTGCTAAATATTGTTTTTGGTTTTTTTCCCTCTGGGTGAGTGTCCTTGTCTTTTAACTTTGCCAAGATATTCCGCAACTACTGGGCTCCATGTCTCATGATTAGAAGAAACAAATTCCCTCAAGAGCAGTCCTGGTGGAGAGTAGCCAACTCCACGTTGCGTCAGTGAAGGACTTTAAGGCTTTAAGGCTGGGGCAGGTCCCCTGAGTGAGTAACCCCCACTTGACTGACTAACGCTGACTATATTGTAGGCAGAGAGATGGTGGGAGGAACGAGGAATTGGGGAGCTTTGGTAATGTATGTGAGAGAGACACTGCCTGGAACCTAAACCATCTAAAGGCAGGAAAGCCTTTGACACAAAGCTTTTGCTCTTCTACACATCCCATCTCTTGCCTTATCTGCATCCCACCCAGGTTCGATCCCCAACGTCACATATGGTTCACTGAGCACCACCAGGAGTAATCCCTGAGCACAAAGCCAGTACTAGTCCTGAGTACTACCAGGTGCACTACCAATCGTCCCCCATCCCAAAGAAAAAACGAAAAACCAAAGATCCATCTTGGAAGCCTGGGAAACTTTGGTGGTGCAGATCTCCAGGCTGCAGCATGCCTAGACCAGGAATGCAGTAACAAGGGCTGCAATAAGAACTCAAAACCAGTCTACCAACAGAAGTTCAGTGCTTTTCCCCAGGAAAAGCTGGATTAACCCCTAGTTGTATAAACTATTTCCGACCAACGCAGTTATTGAAAATATCCATCCATAACCTTCTCCAAAAGAACCATTCTGGGCGTCTTCACTCTGGGAAGCCTGCATTCTCTCCTGAGTGCAAAACTCTCCTTCCCTCCTCCCTTTTCCCCAGGGAAACTTACCTTACTTCACTACCCATCTCTTCCTGAAATTCTTTTCTGTAAGGGTTGGATTTAGGACTTACTTTCCTTTTCTGCAAAGAGCAGTTCCTCATTCCAACCTGGATCCACCGTTCCCCCAGGAGATCAGGGAGCTGGGATCTTTTCCCATGCCCGGCGGGGCTCAGGAAACTCATATGGAGCTTGAGGAGCATCTCATGGAGCTGGTGAGATATAAGATCTTCGCTGTTCTCAGAGAAGATTTCACTGGACCTCAGTATTCCCAGGCACTGCCCCCTCCCCAGGTGTCAGTGGTGGGTAGAGTCGGAAGCGGTAGACTCCCCTCTCAGGAATGCCATCTCTCTCCTCCCTACTTTATCCAACATTTCTGTTGGTGCCTGCCTTTCTGCAAAATACCACAGGGCAGTCACAGAGCCCTGGGGCCAATCATCCTGCTCAACAGACTTGCTTTCCACAGGAACCAGCAGTCTAAGAGTTGGTGAAGGACACACTTGAAGCGAGATTCCCTGCTCCTGAGGTGCCATGACCCCATTCTTTGTCTGACCCTCATGGCTCTCCAAGCCTCATCCACAGATCGTCCTGGGAACTCATTTGAAGAGACTCTGTAGTAGAGAGAAACTCCACTGTCTTCCATGGACCGCGGAGAGGGACATGGAGCGTCCTCCTGGGGAGAGAAAGGACTGTTTTCAGACAGGGCAGACCTCCAATGGGTCTGTACCAGGAGACTGGCGGTCTGGTGAGTTCAGAACAGAACAGTGCTATCTAGGACATGAATTCTGGTCCAAGGGATTTGGAACACTCTCAAGAGGTAGCAAAGGTGCAGCGGGTCCCACCGTTTAGGGAGAAGGCTCCCACCTGTGCCTTCTGGGCTCAGTCTCCAGAATCTCTTCCCCAAGTTCACCTCCTGGAGCATTCAGGAGAGATTCAACTTTGGAATCTTCCTCACAATGATGTTATCACTTATTCTGAGAGCCAACATGGCTGCTTCTGTTGCCACCACTTCTGGCTACAACTTCTAGTCATTACTGACAAATTTTTATATAAGAGCAAGGACCCCAGGCAAAGTTCAGTCTGTTCTACCAGTTAAATTCTCCTCTGCGAACATTTTGTTGTGTTTTGGGTTTTGGTTTTTAGAAATCTTTTTTTTTATTATTATTGTTTTTATTGAGTATGAGGAGGTGGTGCACACCCGGTGATGCTCAGGACTTATTCCTGTCTCTGCACTCAGAGATCATTTCTGGTGGGGCTAGGGAGACCATGTGGGATGCTAAAGATCAAACCTAGGTCAGCTACCTGGAAGGCAAGTGCCCTACCTGCTGTACTATTGCTCTGGTGCCATTTTGTCATGTTTTAAAAGATGTGTTAGAGGTTGGCTTTTGGGTAATGTGAGATGTTCTCTTGGGAGGATGGGAAACAATGATCTCCACTAGACACACCTGAATCAGGAATCTAAGGACACTGCAGGAGCCAGTGTGTGTGTGTGTGTGTGTGTGTGTGTGTGTGTGTGTGTGTGTGTGTGTGTGTGTGTGTGTTGCACCAGAGAGCACCAGAGAACCCCGGACTAGCTGAGTGTTGTGTTGCACCAGGGAACCCCAGACTAGCCACCAGAACTTCTGAGTGGCCTTCCCTCAACCTCACTGCACAAGCCAATCACCTGGCCCAGGCTATCTGTGAGGAGATCTTCCCAGATGGAACAAGCTATTTCAACAGGTCCCCTGCTTCTTGGGTCTGATAAACGTGCACTAGAGGTTTTTTTGTAGCTGTGTAAACTCACTTGCTGCATACATGGGAATGAAGATTCTATCAGGATTGGAGTAAGAAGAGATTGTATCAAATGAGCTATAGTCAAAACATTCTTACATGTACATACATATCATTTTGTGATATTTTTTTAATGACCAGAGCACCCACATTTTCACTGTTAACAGTTCAGGTAGCTAAACATACCATTTTCATCGACAGTTATAATCTTTTTGTTTATTATAAATAAAAATAATTATGGAATGTTGTGAATTCATGGAATTTTTCATGAGACTGTCGTATTATTTACTTGACAGGTAGAAATGAGAAACTGTGCTAACTGTCTTTGTTCAGGACTAATGAGTAGTATAATAAATATACTTTTAATATATAAAAGGACATTTGTATATTAAGCAAACTTAGAAGAGATAGGTAATGTCTCCCTCCAGAATAAAGGGCAGGGACTGGTGCTTTGGAGATTTTTTGTTTGTTTTCAAAAATAGAGATAATGTTTCTCTCTCTCATAATACACTAAGGGGCAGGTTTACAGCCCAGTATAAAAGATTTGCATTCCTAAGTTCTGTAAATCCTCTGTATGTGGTCATAGTATCTGGCATAGTTTTCATTGCCTTCTGGGGATTGTCATAGGGGAACTGTATTTGTGCCCAACTATAGCCATGGAAGACATGCTATTATTGTGAGTGATGAACAATCTTCAGAAATCTCACTCATATCTTCTGCAGATACCTATGAAGCTCCATGATACAGGAACATAAAGCAAGAATTCAATTCAGTAACTGACTTTAGACGATGAAGGTTATAGAACTGGTCTGCAGAACTGAGCTTACCATGGTGTGGAAATGAAGGGGGCCACTGGTGGAGGGTGTGGTGTGGGATCATTGCAAGCATAAAACCCTATTGTCAACAGTATTGTAAATCACAGTGCCTAACTTTTAAAAAATTCAATAAAGTTCTAAAAAGAAATAAAAAAAAAGAAGAGATTGCATCGAGGATTTGTCTGGTAATCCTGGAAGGTTTAATAAGCCCCTGGTATATGTCACCTGAAATCTTGATGGTGAAGGGAACAGCTTGTAAATTTTGAAGAGGGAGCCAGGATCTCCCATCTTCTCTGGGTTGTGTATCCTCTACACATTACTTACATGTTGCAGTATCTAGACTTCAAAAAAAAAGTCATTTCTAATTCTTTACATATATTATAGAAGAACAGTTAGTTAAATGTTGGGAGGAAAATGTAGGCAGAGTGATGTAAAACTGTGTCTGGTTCTTGGGCCAGAGGGATAGAAAATAGTGAAAAGCTAAAGGAACTGCCTACCACGAAGCTTCAGCTGAGGCCCTGGTTTGAAACCCAGCACTAAATCTGTTTCCCCAAGCACTTCCAGGTGTGGCTTCTGAGCACAGGACAAAAAGTGATCCCTGAGCACAGTGGTGTGATCCCAATAATAAAACAAAACAAAAATAATAACCTGACTCTTTCTGGTACTTGAAATATCACTGTAACCCTTGTTTGCTAAGACCAAAACTATAATAACTTAACTTAAAACTATACAAAGAGGCAGACTGGGGAGCAGGAGGAAATCTGCGGACGTTGGTAGAGGGTGTCTCGGCATGAAGGTGGGTTTGGTGTCGGAACATTGTACACCTGAAACTCCATCATGAACAAGTTTGTAAAGCATGAGGCCTTAGTTAAAAATAAATTCAGAAAAAATTAAACCAAATTAAAAAGAAAACTCTCCTCCCTGCCCCCACAATTAAAATGCTTGTTGTGGGGGGAGGGTGGAGAATGGCTGTGGTCACCCCTAGTGCTGCCTGGAGACTACTCTTGGCTCAGTGCTTGGAGGGGCCACACTGTCTGGAGACCAACGTGGGACTTCATGCCTCTCAGCTGTTGAGCTCTCTCTCTGGCCCAATACCTGTCTTCTTCTGATGCTCTTTGTCATGCAAAACAGCAACAGAATGTTTCTCCTTGTAATATTCCTCCTTATTCCAAAATGAATGCTAGGCATAAAGAAATATAGCCGGCGCATATGCTGCCTGAGCCCATGTGCTGCTTGTGCCCACGTGGCCGAGCACATGTGGTGCCCAAGCACATGTGTCGCCCGCATCTCCCCCCTTGAGATGTGTACTTTCATGTCCAGTGCTAGGATGTGTGTAGAACTTCCTCCACCTTTGGAGAAGCCCGCGTTCTCTCTTGAGCACGTTATTCCTACTGTTTTTTCCTTTCCACTTATTCCTTCCTCCTTCCCTCAGAAACCTCTAAATAAAATCTGTTACTTAAAAAAAAAAAAAAGAAATATAGCCAACAGAATGGGACAGACACACAGCAGAGCACACAACAGAACAGGAAAAGATAGGACACAGGTAGGGGACGGTGTCTCTGGGCTGGAGGCTGCAAGGCCAGGCTAACGTGCAGGCAGACCTGCTTCCTCTGGAGGGTCTGTCCTTGGGTCATAGACAGCTGCCCTCCCGGGTCCCCCCGGTCTTTCTGGTCCTTCCGAGGTTGGCAATGATACCATGTCCTGATCTCCTTTTTATGAGGACACCAGTTCTGTTGGATCAGGTCCCTACCTTCAAATACATTCCAGGGTCCTGAGAGCATTCAACATATGACTTTTTGTTTGTTTTTTGGCCACACCATGCTCAGGGTTTACTCCTGGCTCTGTGCTTAGAGATCACTCCTTGTGGGCTCAGGGGAACATATGGGGTACCAGGGATTGAACCCAGGTCAGCTGCACAGCAAGGCAAGCACTCTGTCTTCTATACTCTCTCTCCAGCCCCAATATATGACTTTTTTGACATGACATTCCTCAGTCCCTAAGAAAAGTACCTGACACTCAGGTGAAACAAGCACAGAGCTGCCATTTATGGAGTGATGTGTTTTAGCCTTCAGGACAGAGAACAAGAGAAGCACCACCTGAAACTCTTGTTGGCCCAGGCAAGGTATAGGCACAGGCTCCAGGGCCTCCTCTGCTCTGGAACCCTCTTCTCTCTCCGACAGTCTCACAGAGTGGAGCACAGGCTGTGTCAGAGAAAAACCAGGTTTCCTCAGCATTCTAGGCAAGAGCCAAGCTCTCCAGGATCATTTGCAGAGAGAGGGTGACAACTGTCATGACTCCTGAGAGGGGACCCAGAGCTCATTTCTCTGCTCATATTTGACCTGGCATAAGCTGAACTTTTGTCTTCTAAGAGCCATTGTCTGGACTGGAGAGATATCCCAGTGGGCAGACTACTTGCCTTGCATGGAGCCAACATGAGTTCAATCCTCAGCACTCCATATGTTCTCCCAAGCCCACCAGGAGTGATCCCTGAGCACAGAGCCAAGAGTAAATCCCGAGCACTAGCAGGTGTGACCCCCAAAACAAAAATTGATCATCATCATCATAATAGCCCGTTTCTTTGTCAATGGTTTTCCAAGGGAACTAATGCAACAGTCTGTCTGTCTTCTTCATTTAAATTCTGCAGCCTGCATGCGTATGCGTGCCTTACTTCAAACAGATGTTTGGCCTTGTTTCACCTGAGAAACACCTGAGATCATCGGCATTGGGAGGATGAAGTGTGCTGCAGGCAGTTCTATCTGTGGGACTCAATGTCCTGTGCCAGCCTGTAGTCATGCCCGGTTTGCCTGCGCCATTCACGCTGCCCTTCCTGCAGCGGGGATCACTCACAATGCTGAGAATGAGTCTCAGAACTGGGCAAAGGACCCAGACACACAATGGCCTCATTCAGCCATCTCCACCTCCAGTGACATCAGGAAAAGGAGGTTCTATGGAGAAAGCTCTGACGCGCTGGAATTCCCAGAATTCTCGCAAACGTCCAGCGTCCCTCACCAACAAGGACATCCATTGACACACCACCAGTCCCAGTCAGCGTAGGATGAAACAGGACATTCTCTAGGAACATGTTCCAAATGCTGATGAACCCCTCCCAGCACTGGGCCCAAATCAGCCCCCTCTGCAGGTCACTGGCCTCAGTCTCCCCAGCTGCCAAGTGGGGACACTCAGCACTGCTTTGTTCCAGTCTTTCTGCCTTCCTGATTTCTGGTAGAAGTAAAGGGGGGACAGGCATCAGGTCTGTTCCTACCCTGACATGGAAAGAATCTGCCTTTTCTCCTGAGATTCAGAGCTGGATTCTGTTGAAAGAAAGAGAAAGGCTGTGAGATTATCCCTCATGTTCTGGATCCTGCGAGGAGAGGTTTGCTGTGTGATTAGCATTTGAATTAGTTGATTTAAAATTTCCCTACTCCTGTAAGTGGATCCCATCCGATCATGTGAAGGCCTGAGCAGAACATAGACATGCTGGGAGAATTCCCATTCTGTCGATGGTCTTAGAGTTGGGATATCAGTTTTCTGCCTTCTAAGTGAGATTCAGCACCAGCACTCCTGTATCGTCGGTCTGCTGATTATAGTGTCTAGAACTTTTAAGCCTCCATTACTGTGTGATCCAATTCCTTACCCTTCATATAATAACAAACCAAATAAATATCACATTTGGTGGGTAGTGAGTGAACTTAGACTACCCCTCCCAAATAATAACCCAGAGGTTCCTGAACTAAAGATGATTTTCTTTAAGCTTTATTATCTAATGGAATCTCTTTTTTTCTCTTTTTTTTTTTACTAAGTTTCACTGATTTGGCTTCTCTGAACAATCTACATAAGATATATTTGATATCAAGAGAGGTATTCCTCTAGCAAATATCTAAATAAATGGGAAGTTGGAGGGAATCCTTCTATCTTAAAATATGCACACATAATTGTCAATGGACTCGGTAGAAACATAGACACCACAGGCCTTCTGGTGAGGTGTCTGACAAAAATAAGAAAAAGATTATTAGAAGCAGAAGGGGAGATAGTTTAGTGAGTGAGACACTTGCCTTGCATGCGGCCAGCCCAGGTTCGATCCCTGGCAACAGATCAACAGATATGGTCTCCTGAGCTTTGCTAGGAGTGATTTCTGAGCATAGCTGAGTTTTGCTCAGAAACCCAAATCCCAATTCCCTCCCCCCCATTAAAAGAAATGGAAGGAAAGATGATTCATATTATAGAGTGGTTAAAAACGGCTGAAAGTATTCAGCGTTTTGTAGAAAGTGTAATTTTTGAAACTGAAACAGTTAGTTGAGGAGATTTCTAAATAAAGTGTTGAAGGCAAGACTTTCTGAGCATTCCTGGCAAAGAGTGAGTAATAACAATGAGTTGCTGGAGCTGGAGCAATAGCACAGCGGGTAGGACGTTTGCCTTGCACGCGGCCGATCCGGGTTCAATTCCCAGTATCCCATATGGTCCCCTGAGCACCGCCAGGGGTGATTCCTGAGTGCAGAACCAGGAGTAACCCCTGTGCGTTGCCAGGTGTGACCCATAAAGCAAAAAAAGAATGAGTTGCTGAAAGAATTATTAATTTTTTAAAACTGCACTGAAACTTGAAGTTTCAGAAAGTAAAGCTGAGAAAACTTATTATGAAAAACCACATCTCAAGAGTATGGCTCAGCTGTCACTCAGGGAAGAAATTGTTCAAGGGAACAACTAAGAGATTGCTCATTTGAGTCATTTGAGCTGAGAGGTAGGAGCTGGAGGGAAAGCAGTAAGGCCTTCAGACTTCCTTGACCCTGTACAATTCTACAGTCCAGCTATGAAGAGCTAGATGTACCTGATATCTAGCTATGATGGTAAATCTTGCCTTAAACCAGGGGAAGAAAAACCCTGAAGATAATTAAGAGAGTATGGGAGCTGAATCCTTGGTTTCAAACTGAAGGCCATTGTCTTGGTTGTGACAGCTTCGGCAGGTTTGAGTGTCTCTGTGGTGTGAGAGGCTATCTCATTGTTGTTTTGATTTGCATCTCCCTAATGATTAGCAATGTAGAGCATTGTTTCATCTGTCTTTTGGCCATTTGTATTTCTTCTTTGAAGAAGTTTCTGTTCATTTCTTCTCCCCATTTTTTGATGGCATTGTATTTTTTTTTCTTGTAAAGTTCTACCAGTACCGTATATATAACCCTTTATTGGATAATTTTTCCCATATCCAATCTGTGGGCTGTCTTTGTGTTGTGGTCACCATATCTTTTGATGTGCAGAAGCTTCTTAGTTTAGTGTAACCCTGTTTGTTTATCTTTGCTTACACTTGCTTAGACAGTGGTTTTTCGCTTTGAAGATGCCTTTAGCTTCAATGGCATGAAGAGTTCAGTTTACATTTTCCTCCATGTATCTTATGGATTCAGGTCTAATATTGAGTCTTAAATCCATTTAGATCTGAAACTGGGCAGCTACATGTAAAAAGTGACCTCAGATCTCTTTCTCTGGGATATTTTTATGAGGGCACTAATTCCTTTTATTAGGGTTCTGCTCTGTGTTTTGGAGCTCCCATGGTATATTCCCAGAAGTCGTATTGCTGGGTGATATGGAAGCTTAATTTCTACCTTTTTTCTAGCACCCTTAAGACCTCATCTCTTCCCAAAGATTCTATTTCCTTCTATTTCCATCATATTTAGGATTTATCATATGTTTGGAAAGATACCATCTACAGCAGTCCTAAGTGACTAGTAGCCACCCAGGACTGGCACAAATGGGGGCGGGATCCCTAGCTTGTACTGCCTGAGCTGCCTTATCTCCTGAGCAGAGAAAGTGCCACAGTGCCTATGAGACCTTATTTTTCTCAGTCTGAGACTACCTGTCTGATGAAATCATTTGTTTGAGTTGAATTTTTGACAATCAAATTATGTTTTGACTGGAGAAGGATTTGATCTGAACGAATCCTGTGAAGAATTCTTATATACCTCAAAGACATTTTTTTTAATACCCTTCATTTTTGTACCTATTGTAAAAGGCCAGCTTTTTATTTGTTATTGCAATGGGGAAATCACCCAGCAGTTCCCATGATTTTTCCTCAGTATGCAAATGATTTTGAATGTTTGACAGGGAAATTTTTTCCCATCCAAATGCCTGATTCAACCTGAGGTTCTGCTTTGAGAAATGCATTGACCCTAAGCCTCTCTCTGCTGAGTGGTTATGTCACAATTACATAGGTCAAAGCCTTTGCTTAAACATAGTTGTCAGCAATAGCAAAATGGTAGATACATTTGAAGTTATGCATTAATGCATTAATATTGAAAAATCACCACATAATTCTATCCCCACTGAGAAGTCACTAAATTGTAAGTAGAGATGTTTACAGTAAGTGGAACAAGAAAACTCTTTATATTTTTATTGCATAAGTATCACATACTGTAGCACTGTACTGTATCACTGTAGTCCCATTGTTCATCAATTTTCTCAAGTGGGCACCAGTAATGTCTCCACTGTGAGACTTACTGTTACTGTTTTTGGCATATCAAATACGCCAAGGGTAGCTTGCCAGGCTCTGCCATGTGGGCGTGATACTCTCAGTAGCTCGCCGGGCTCTCTGAGATGGACAGAGGAATCAAACCCAGGTTGGCCGCATGCAAGGAAAACGCCCTACCTGCTGTGCTTTTGCTCCAGCCCATCACATACTAATTCATAAAAAAAAAAGAACTCTCACACTAAATATGTAATTGTCTCAACAAGACACCCTACCCAACCCACTTCTGATACTCAGATAGACAAGACAGAGTTCTCAGTGACCAGCCCCATAACCCCTACCTCCGCCAAGATCTTCATTTACTTCTCATTTATCTGTTGCCTACCCAAGTCCAGGCTCAGAGTCCATTGCCCCTTGAAATGTCTTTTGTTCCCAAAAAGTAACATGGACATAAGGTCTTTTTCTCTATTCCCCACTGGACTCAAAGTGCAATGTGGGCTCCATGGAGATACACCTCAAGGGAGACTGTAGGGGGCTGGAGCGATAGCACAGTGGGTAGGGCATTTGCCTTGCATGCAGCCGACCCAGGTTTGATTCCCAGCATCCCATATGGTCCCCTGAGCACCGCCAGGAGTGGTTCCTGAGTGGAGAGCCAAGAGTAACCCCTGTGCATCACCAGGTGTGACCCAAAAAGCGAAGAGAGAGAGAGAGAGAGAGAGAGAGAGAGAGAGAGAGACTGTAAACTGTAACCTGTGCCCAATCTGCCCCAACACCCCTGCAAATCTGGGCATGGAGGTGAATCAGGTTTGCTATTACCCCTGTATGCATGGCACATTACTCCTGTATGTATTACACATTAACCCTATATTGTATTACACACATTAATCAGTGTTTCCACAAAAGAAATTTCAGCATTATAGATCAGCAGGTCAATGTAAATTAAAACCAGAAGGAGATAGGGGCCATAGAGATGACATAATGGGTAAGTGCTTGCTTTACCTGTGGTTGACCTAGGTTCCATCTTTGGCATCCCATTCAGTCACCTGAGCACCTCCAGGAGTGATTCCTGAGTACAGAGCCAGGAATAAGCCCTGAGCATTGATGGGTGCAGCCAAAAAAGGAAAAAAAGAAAAACAAAACAAAAAATAGAAGGAGATAGTCTGATATATTTCAACCAGAATGATTATAAAGAAAACACTGGCTATAAGAAATGTTGGTGGAAGAAGTCCATGGATTTCCTATATGCAAGTAATGAGAAAGAAGAAAGTGACATGAAAAAAGCAATCTCGTTCACAATCGTGCCTCAGAAAATCAAGTACCTCGGAATCAGCTTAACTAAGAAGGTAAAGGACCTGTACAAAGAAAACTACAAAACGCTACTTCATGAAATAAAAGAGGGCATGAGGAAATGGAAAAATATCTCCTGCTTATGGATTGGGAGAATTAACATTGTCAAAATGGCAATACTCCCCAAAGCATTATACAGATTCAATGTGATCCCTATAAGGATACCCATGAAATTCTTCAAAGAAATGAATCAAACACTCCTGAAATTCATATAGAACAACAAATACCCAGGAAACGCTAAAGCAATTCTGGGGGAAAAGAAGATAGGAGGCATCACTTTCCCGAACCTCAAACTCTACTACAAAGCAGTAATAATTAAAACAGCATGGTACTGGAACAAAGGCAGAGCTTCAGACCAATGGAACATGGCTGAATATCCTTACACACACCCTTAAATAACTGATCATCTAATCTTTGATAAGGGAGCAAGAAATGTGAAGTGGAGCAAGGAAAGCATCTTTAACAAATGGTGCTGGCAAAACTAGAAAGCTACATTAAAAAAAAAAAACATAGGCTCAGATCTCTACCTAACACCATGCACAAAAGTCAGATCAAAATGGATTAAAAACTCAACATCAAACCAGAATCCATCTGGTACATTGAAGACAAGGTCAGAAAAACCCTCCACAACATTGAAGCTAAAGGTATCACTCCTCTGTGACACTCCACTGGCCAAGCAAGTGGAAACAGAGATAAACAAATGGGACTACCTTAAACTGACAGGCGTCTGCACCACAAAAGTTACAGTAACCAGAATACAAAGACAATCTACAGAATGGGAATGGATATTCACCCAATACCCATCTCATAAGGGGTTGATATCAAGAATTTAAAAGGCACTGATTGAACTCCGCAAAAAGAAAACATCCAACCCCATCAGAAAATGGGTGATAAAATGAACAGAAACTTTCCCAAAGAAGAAATCCGAATGGCCAAAAGGCACATGAAAAAATGCTCTCATCACTAATCATCAGGGAGATGCAGATCAAAACAACAATGAGATATCATCTCACACCACAGAGACTGGCCCACATCCAAAAAAACAAAAGCAACTGGTGTTGGCATGGATGTGGGGAGAAAGGGACCCTCCTACACTGCTGGTGGGAAGGCTGACTGGCTCAGCCCTTTTGGAAGACACTATGGATGCTTCTCAAAAAATTAGATATTGAGCTCCGATTTGACCCAGCAATATCACTTCTGGAAATATATCCTGGAGATGCAAAAAAGTATAGTAGAAATGACATCTGCACTTATATGTTCATTGCAACACTGTTTACAATAGCCAGAATCTGTAAAAAAAAAAAAAACCCAAATGCCCGAGAACAGATGAATGGTTAAAGAAACTTTGGTACATCTACACAATGGAATACTATGCAGCTATTAGAAAATATGAAATTATGAAATTTGCATATAAGTGAATGGAAAGTATCATATTAAGTGAAATGAGTCAGAAAGAGAAGACCAGACATGGAAAGATTGCACTCATTTATGGAATATAAAGTAACAGAATGGGAGACTAACACCCAAGAACAGTAGACATAAGTATCAGGAGGATTACTCCACAGCTTAGAAACCAGCCTCACATGCTGGGGGGAAAGGCACCACAGATAAAGAAGGGACCACC